>NC_092072.1:9211001-9278501 GCF_039877785.1 Chaetodon trifascialis | reverse complement strand
TGGTTGAATGTGCTGTTCCTCGGCTCTCCTTCAGGTATGCCAGCCACAGAGAGAGCCGTGCTTCAGGAGCAGCTGATTGACATCATACTCGTGGTTTTGAAACGCAACCCTCAGCTCCATTACTACCAAGGCTACCATGACGTGGCTGTGTCCCTGCTGCTGGTAGTTGGGGAGCGGATGGCCATCGCCATGCTGGAAACACTGTCCAATTACCATCTCAGGTTGTATTAAATATATCCGTTTATCTTGGAATTTTCATCAGCTTAAACTCACAAATATGTTCCAAATTATTTCACAGTAATATTTATTAAAACTTCTGTTTGTCTTCTCTGTCTGTAGGGATTTCATGGATCCTACCATGGACAGCACTAAACACATTTTAAACTATCTGATGCCTATATTGGAACAGGTTGACACAGAACTACATGACTTCATGATCAGGTACACACACACACACACACACACACACACACACACACACACACACACACACACACACACACACACACACACAGAGTTTTCAAACATGCTGTTGTTGCAGTGGATGCTAGCACTTACTTATGTCTCACCCCCCAAAAAATCCATTAGCACTTGTACTGTTGCACTGAATGCACGTTGAGCGGTTTGTTGGAGAGATAGACTTCCAATTTTTGAGGACATTGAACTCTTGGTCCTCCCGAATTTCAGTGTAGTCATCGTGAGACCCTTTGGACATAATGTAGTGTAAGTGTTAACCACTAGAGGGCATCAAAGTGTTGATTTCCACCTGTGAGCTTCACCGGGAGACAAAGAGTTTTATCTTTGAATCGAAAATGCATCAGTAGCAGTCTCATCGGGGAGTTCTGGTGTCAGATGGTCCAACAGCTGTTTCAGAGGCTTTTCTGTCCCACCAAGGTGTGCACCACATTCACCTTTATTTGTGAGATGTAATTAGCCCAAAAATGATTCATGATCTTTTTGCAGTTTATTGAAACAACAACAATAACAAAAAAAAAAAACACGTTAAAATGCAACCAGCTACTGAAGGTTAATGTTTGGGTGTATAGTGAGAACTGGGGATTATCCTCAAAGGTATCTTAATGCGTGCGTGCGTGCATGGGTGCGTGCGTGCGCGTACGCGGCTGCATCTACAGCACCGCTGCTGTCTTGTTGCCTGTTCATAATTGATGCTGTGCTGGCAACCTCCATGTTTGCAAATTACCCGTCTACTCACACACGAGCTCACACAAACACAGAAAGCACCAAAAAACCAGACATTGCACTTGCAGAAAAACGTCAGGATAAACAACACCCCACTTCAAAGTTAGGAACGCAGTTTTTTGTTTTTTTTTTTGGAGCACTTCCACGTCCTCTAACCTTCCTTCTTATCGCTGCCTCCTTTCTTCTTTCCCTTCTCTCATGCTCCCACTTCTTTTTTTTCCTCTTTTATTTTCCCTCTCTCTTTTACGTCCCTCTCATCACATATCATGCTCCCTGCCCTTTGCTCCCTCTTTTCACCCTTCCTCCCATCCATCGCTCCCACCGACTTCCTCTCACTTGTCTCTCCCTTCCTCTTGTGCCCATCCTTCTTCCTTCGTGATTGTTCCTATCCAATATTTATCAACAACCTCTAAGAATATCCAATTTGCTTGAGTCAAAAATAACTGCACATTTATGTCTGCGCACGAGAAAGAAAGACAGAGGAGAGCATCGGAGGGTTATAAACAGCATGTGAAGGTAAAATGTATTTTTCTTTAGAAACTGGTGAATTCATGAGAAAGTCTTGCAACACTAATGTGTCATGACACTGCGGTTAAACGAAGGAACAGTTGTATGATGTCTTCTGTGCTTCTGCAAGAGCTTTGTCAGGTCTGAGAAAATGATCCCTGTCACGTCATTAGGCTCAGCTTTGAGACTAAGATTAAGGCAAAACTGGTGTTGCAGACCTTTTTAAAGATGTAGTTTCTAGTAGATAGCACAAGGGATTAAAAGTTATTAAAATTATTTTTTTAAATTCTGTCCCTCGTGAGTGCTCTAACTTCACTGAAGTGTTTTTTTGGGTTAATGTTCATCGGATCATACCAGTCCATTTTTCAGGTTTGTATTCCACCGACTAAGGATTGCTTATATTTAACAGTGCCGCACACCACTCACCACCACTTGGCGTACCATTACTTTTCAAAATGATTTCCTGCCTTCCAGCCACTAGTTTTCATTCGTTTCAGCACAGTATGAAAATCAACTTGTAGAGACTTGCTCTTAGTGACGGATTGTGATGTGATGACCAAACTGCAATGAACTGAAACCACGAGCTGCCCCGAAGAGAGGAAAAACAGGATAATCCGCCCATATATTTCATATTATTCCTGCTAGAAATTAAATTTGTGAGTTTATAATTGCATCTTTATTAATTCTGCACTTGTACATGTTTTGTGTTACTTATTTTGATGTCGTGCCTGTTTACATCTCTTTTCTTCTAGAGCGGAGGTGGGGACCATCTTTGCGCTGTCCTGGCTCATCACCTGGTTTGGCCATGTGCTGTCAGAGTTCAAACACACCCTGAGACTCTATGACTTCTTCCTGGCCTCTCACCCACTGATGCCCATCTACCTCGCCGCTACGGTAAGAAGCCAACAGGAAATGGACACGAGGCAGTGACTCTGTTTTGTCAGTCATTCCAACATGAGCAAACACTCACAGACTCATGCACACAGTGAAGCCGAGTGCTGTGAAGTCACTGGACTAGTTAATTAGATACCTCCTAATGAACAGACAAGAGAGGGAGAGAGTGAAAGAGGGCTACAGAGAAGAGGAGGGACAGAGGAAGAGATAAAAGGGGAAAGAGAGGGAAAAGGATGAGGACTGCACGAGGAAACAGAATGACAGGACTGCGAAGGAGAGAGAAACAGATTACAAAGAGGAAGCATTTTTAGATTTGTGATTTCTTTTATTCACTTGTTCTTCTGAAACCTGTTCCTCTGGATGCTCACACCAACTGTTTGGGTAGAAATGTGAACATGTATGTGTGTGTTCATTTGTCCTTGTGTTTAAATGAGTATGAAGAGGCCGTTTTTTAACTGAAGGGTTTATTTTTTCATCTTGATTAGTCTGTACGATTGTGCCCATTTTGCTCATTTGCAGTTGTGTGTGTGTGTGTGTGTGTGTGTGCGTGCGTGCGTGTGTGTGTGCGGAGAGTTCTGTTTGAAGTGTGTGAAACAACAAAGCAGAATGTAGTTCATGTTTCCTCCAAGGCTGAGTACAGTGCACAGCATGGGGTGGGGGTTTAACTCTTCATCTGCCTGTTTCACTGCTAAGCTCTCATTCTGCCTCACTAGTGTCGCCACATCTACAGAGTGTACAGTATGTAGAATCTTATGGTTAGTCCCAGTGCACAGCTTCTACTGCTCAAACGTTTAACCCCTCCTCTCCTCCTCAGATTGTGTTGCACAGAGAGAAGGAGGTGAAGCAGACAGAGTGTGACATGGCCATGGTCCACCACCTCCTCTCCCGCATCCCCCAGGATCTTCCATACGAAGTCCTGATTGGCCAGGCCCGGGACCTGTTCGACCAGTACCCTCCATCTCTGCTGGCCAAGCGGGCAGCACTGCAGTCACGCAAGAGGTGAGGGCACAACAGTAGAAACTAAATGGTTAATCATGAAAATAATGTTAATGCTGTTGAATCAACACATCAGAGATCGGTGCTCATCGGAGGCTTAAGAACCAGTTTACTCAGTGAGTTTAAATGAGTCCAAGGATTTTGATGATGATTATACAAAATCTGTAAGTGGTCACATTTAAGAAGCTGGAAACAGTGAATGCTCGTCATTCTTTGCTTGATATATGACTTAGCAGATTAATCAATTTCTAAAAATTGTTGTCTGGCAATCAACTAATCAATGACTTTACTAATTTCTGCTGCATCATCATTTTTTGTGCTCAGTAATTTCATGAAAACACAGAACTCTTACCCAAAAGTTTACCTCATTAATGGAAGGCGGTGTGCTGTAATTCCTTCAGTAACCAACAGGGGATGCTCTAAAAACACATCCAGACTCAGTGGTGCTGCTGACACACAGGCTTTCTAGTGTGTGTGTGTGAGTGTGTGTGAGTGTGTGTGTGTGTGTAACCATGCATGTGACCATTTCTCCACATTTTTTATTAGTGAGGAGGAAACATTAGACACACGGCTTCACTTTCTCTCTCCGTATCCGAAGCCTCTCCATCAGTTTCTTTGTCAGTGTCCTTCAGTCTAACTAACAGACATCGTTCAGGAGAGGAAGTGACATCACTGACGCAAAGCCTTGACTGACTGATAATGAAAGATACTTACGTCCCATAATACATTACTCCTATATCATCCTATATAAAGGGAGCTTCTGAGTTTGTAGATCGCTCAAACTATCTCTCACTTTTTCCCTCACCTGTCTTTTTCCATCAGCTTATCCCTGCTATCTCTTCATGTCATTCCAGCTGTCCACCCTGCACTGTACACCTGACTGTTCTCCATCACCAACTAACTCTCTCTCCCTCTTTTCATCCTTCTTTTCCTCTGTTTTCTTTCCGCAGTCTGTCCATCAGCACCTTCCAGGCATTTCAGCTCTCCACCCTCCACCAGAGACCTGACTCTGTTCTCCAACGCCTCACCAAGGCCCATGGCTCCACCACCTCCAGACATGGTAAAAATAATAACTATAATCTCACTACTGACTCTGAAGAAGGACTCCACACATACAGACAGCACATGGAGTTGAGTTGAGTGAAGTAAAAGTTAATTCTTGTTGGATCCCCTTTAAAGTTGGGGGGGTGGGGATGAATATCAACTGTGAGATAAGAACAAACATTTCACCCTAACCATCAAAATCACTTGATGGATCCACAGAACATAACTCTTCAAAACAAGGCAATAATAAATCTGTCATCCCCCACAAATGCTGCCCCCCTTCGGGCCAATCAATAACAAGTAAACAAATGATGTAGTACCCCCATCAGACCAATCAAGTTCAAATTTAAATATGCCAGAACAGAACAAAGAGATGCTTTAGCCCCGTAGGTTTTGTGTAAATCTGATCAGTGGCGTCTGACATATTGTCTGTGATGTACAGGCAATCAAAAATATGCTGTAACATTCCCCTCAGGGCAAACAATGCAATATTAAAATTGATGGACATCATTCCATGTAGTTTAATCAAAATTCAATTAGCAGCATCCAAAATCCAAGTGCATAATGGACAGAAAGAGGGCCGATCTATAGCAGCCCCTCGTTTCACGGTGGCAGACAATGAATGGGAGATTGTCTAAATGCTGAACAAGTGATGAATATTGACTATTGACTGTAGTTTGTTATAATCCTTAAGTTTTGCATTATGCCAAACCTGTATCTGACACTACTTATGAGCTGCATTTATACATTTGTATGAACAACCCTCACTATGTCTCATTACAGTTCAACAGTAACACAAACTTGTGCGTCCATGACCATAAAGTCGTGTCAACACTTCAACATAAACTGAACATCATGATGGTGATTATTACAGGGCTCGTCTCAGCCTGCATCAGTTTTGCCTCATTGTAGCTAATGGACTGATTAAACTTTAAGTGGAGTTTCTAACTATTTTGGCCTCTCGTGCATTAAAGTGAGAGTGCTGCTTTGCAACGATCATGGAGCAGGGTTGGCTGTTTAATACTTAATTCATAGTTGTGTGTTATTGTTTTTGACCCCTCCTTGGCTCTACTCCTGGTGTGTTGACATCCCTTGACCCCTTTTTTTATTTTCAATCTCAGTAACAAAATGCAGCTTGATCCTCCTTTGGTTCAGCTTCCAGCATTTTGAATCCTCTTGGCCCCTCCATGTCTCTGCTCCTCACACTCTGACCCCTCCTCCTTGTTCTGTGCTCGCATCCTCTCGACGCTCAGGCCTGGAAGCAGCTTTGCCCCGGGACCGAGGCCAGCTGTGGGGGAAGGGGAACAGGATGGTGAAGATGGCAGTGTGGGGGCTGTCGGCTACGCTCGGGGCGGCTGTGTTCGCTGTGGCTCAGACAGCTATGGACTGGGGACCCGAGGTGTTACTACAACTGTTCTGATGTGGCGGTGGGGCTTCGACCGGGCGCACACACTGACACATGGTGACAGCAGACACACATCTGCTCTTCAGATGGATTAACTATAAACAAACATACAATACATCCGTAAACAAAGATGTTGAAGACTTGAAGCTCATCTCTCCTGCTGAGACAAAGCGTTGCAGAAAAGCAGGAGGTCATTTATCTTGGTGCCAAACAGGTTGTTGCTACTCAACCACAATGAACATATGTTAGCTACTAGCCAGCCTCAGGATGTGTGTGCGTGTGTGTGTGTGTGTGGCGTATGTATGTTGTACGTTTCTGAGCATCCCAGACCTCATACCACATGTGAACATGGATGGATAACGGAACTGGACCAGAGCCTCACTGTGAAGTGACTGGTAAATACTCCTTTTTGAAAAGTCAATCAAATGACCCCAAAGAGAAGCAAAACGACCACGAGACACACAAAAAGACACAAAATCACCATAAAGACACACAAAACGACTACAAAGAGAAACAACACTCAGGGCCCTGGAACGGAGCCTCTGTGTGAAACGACTAGTAACACTTCTATTTAAAAAAAGAGACACAAAATGATGACAAAACACACAAAGAGGCACGAAGTGACTACAAAGAGACAAAAAAAACCAAAAGAAACATTAAATGACCTCACAGGGCTGCAAAGTGACTATAAAAAGATGCTAAATTACTACAAAGGGAGACAAAATATCGCCAGAAAGACACACAAAACCACCACGAAAGGTGGTCACATAACAATCACAGAGAGATGCAAAGTGACTACAAAGAGGTATGAACCTACAGTGTGTAGTCGTCTTGTGTCTCTTGGAGTCTGGGGCTCTTGCTCCTGTGTAGAGAGGGTGGGGGCTCTCGCATGTTTGTGCCCATTGTCTTATAATCCATCCATGTATGGGGGACATTGTGCCTCTTCAGGCGGTTGCTGACGCGTCACCATTGGTGTAACATTTTACACATGTCTCTGCGCTTCCTGTCAGCTGATTATTTTGCTGATAACTCTTTCATGCTGTCATGCTTGTTTCGTTGCATTTCTGGTGATGGTGGATTTTAATGCGCTTGTTGGATCAGCAGCCATGTCTGAGAGCCAAAAGTGCCCGTAGCCAGCAACGATGACGCATGAATACAAATTATTAAAGAGCGGTGTTTTCTGCTGAAAGCTTCCACTTATGAGCAAAGAAGCAGAGCGGGAGAGAAATGGGGAAGATGGAGGAAGAGATTTTGCCTGGGAGCCACTGGTATTAATTGCTTTTCTCCAGGTGTTACATTCACAGTAACTAGAGTTTGGCACACAAAAAAAAGCTGGTGCTGCCCCAAAATGTGACCCTTACTCACGGCTCGCCGGCAGCGCTCAATGCATGCATCGGGCCTTTTGCAGATGCATTTTGAAGGAGGTATTGAAAGACATATTTTTTTAATATGTTATTTTTATATTTTGTGGAGCAGTTTTGTGTCTGTTGTTGCCCACCACTGCTGAATGAATATGGGGAAGACACCAGTACTTTTACATTCTTAAAATATTTAGTAGGTTTGCGCCAACATCCACCCTGAACAGCCGTCAACAGACCTACAGTACATGTACTCGGTTCTTCTTCAACATCATGTTTCTCTTCAGTGTTTTAGCTCTAAAGATCTGCCTCATTCAAAAAGTACCACACACACTTTATATATTACTCAACCAAAGTGTTTGTTTGGCCGTGAACATATTCAGAGTTTCATAAAGTGAAGATCAATAATACAAGCTGTTTCCACCTGAGCTACGTACACATATACAGAACATGGGGCAATGCAATGCATGCTCTGGTTGTTGACTCATATTCTGAAACATTTAGCAGCTTTTACTAGCATGTAGCCAAGCTGCTGCATATGTTAACACAACTTCACTGGAGTCACAACAGCCTCCCCCCATCATCAGATCTGTAGTGAATGTGTCACATTTTTGCACCGCTGGATTTGACGTTCATGCTGTTGATTTTAGTTGCAGTTCAACTGGTTTGTGTTGCGTACGAAATCTGGTCCGCAGTTCTCCACAAAGTCACATTTTACAGCCTCGGGGCGATGTAGGGATCGCAGAGCCGGTTAATCAATCGATCACTTCATTAAGTAGTTAGTTGAGGCATTCTTCAGAAAGTACAAATTGCTGTGATATTGATTGGTGATAATCAGTCAATCAGTAAATCAATGACCTGCAACTCAGGTAGTCGACTGGGCAAGCCAGTTAGGATTCAGACATCTAGTCAGCTGCTGTGTGTTCCCCTCGTCAGTCATGTGTCCTGTAAAACATCATTGAATTCGTGTGTGTGTGTGTGAGAGAGAGAGAGAGAGAGAGAGATGGATAATGATTTTAATCACAGGTCAGTTTTCTTTTAATTGTCTGGGCATCTTCTGTTTTTTTATTTATTTTTTGTTTTGGCGCTCGAGGTGCATCAATATAAACTGTCCACAGTCGAATTATTCATTTTAACAGCAACAATCTGATTGGCTCTTTATTTAATGGTTAAAACATTGAATTGGGTTGTATGAATGTGTATTTAAAATGAACATGTGGGACAGTAAAAATTACTGTTATGGTTTGTAAGTATCACTAGTCTGAGGGTCAAAGGTGATCCAGCTTTACATTTTTGAAAATAATTGCTGTCATGCTGAGAGTTGGGGATAGATACCACTCTTATTTCTGCACGCCAAACAAGAAGCTAGCACCAGCAGCTGGTTAGCTTAGCTTAGTTTAGCTTAGCTTAGCATGAAGGCTGCAAATGAGGAAACAATATCTGCCTCCCAACACCCCTAAAGTTCGCTAATTAACACTTATCTTTTTCTTTTTTTTTTTAAATTCCCCTAAAACCAAATTGTAAAAGTAGATTTAATGGGGGTTATGTGCAGGACTTTTTCTTGGCCACAGTTCAATCACAGGTTGCCAGGCAACCAGCAGAGACTTCAGGAAGTTGCTGTGCTTGGTATGAAGCCTCTCATCTGACTCCCAGCAAGAAAGCAAATAAATGTATGTTTAACTGTTGTTTTCAAAGTGACTTTGCAAAGGAACGTTCACCGTCTTGTGGTGCGTTCATGTGCATCCTGCTCCTATCACACAAACCTCTCATTCTGCAGTGAAGTGACCTCTGTTATCACTGGCTGTGTGTTTAAAGTGACTGTAATTGTGCTTGATTGGATACAGGTTATTGATGAAACTGTCTTTATTGATTTTAAGCCGGTTTTGCATGTAATCTATTTCGCTTATGCTTCATCAGCTGCCTAAGACATAAATATGCAGGGAAATAATCACTTGACCAGGGCTTGTGATCTTCAAATGCAAGTGAAGACGTTGCTGTGCAGTTGTATTATTAGTGCCATGCAGACCTGCGCACACACTCCTACATGAAGAGAGTGGTGGTGGTGCCAGATCGTAATGAGGATTTAATTCCTGCCCCTGGCTGTTGGCGTGCTTAAGACACTTTTCTTCTTGCCTTGTTTTTTTTTTCTTCTCACATTCACACTCAAACACCTACACCAACACCTGCACTGGTCTCAGTCTGGCAGAGGCCTTAGATGAAAAATGATTGGAGCGTGTTACTTTGTTTGAATGAAACCAACTAAGATGTAAAAGAAAGAAGATGGATGCTGGAGATGATTGCATGTCCAAAGCTGACCCAGAACACCTTTTTTTTTTTAGGTTTAGGGCCATAAAAGTAATTAAAAACCCAATGTAAAGAAAATAGAGAAAACATAATTTCATCTGATGGTAGTGCAGTGATTTTATTAATTAGCTCTGTTGGTTGTAATATAAATATTTCATATTTTCTCAATGCTTCTTAGCTGCATTTTATTATCTTCTTCCTCGCTTGATATCAGGTCACATCTGCAAAGATTTTGAAGCTATTTTGCACTCCACCTACTATCCATTCTGTTTAGTCTGTTTGCCAAACGAACAAGCAAGATTCATTCCAAGAAGTTTTAATAGTTTGACCGGATCAATGTTTATGTTAATTGTGAAAAAAAGTGATGCATCGTTTGAGATGCAGACATTTGGAAACAGATACTCATTTTGCTGCTGTTGAATGAAAATCAACACAAAGATGTTTATTTTAATAGCTGATTTTTCAATTGAAGTCGATGTAATTTGACTGCTACCTCCTCATTGGGTTTAATTTTAATTAGAAAAAAAAAAAAAAACTTCCTGTCAACCAAATTAGCTTATATTTCATGCCAAATGAGGAATTCACTGTGGTGTGATGAAGGGCCTGAGTTTGAACTCCCTGTGCGCTCACGTTGAGCCTCTCTGACCGCTCTGTCCTCCCCTCAGGTCCAAAAATCCAAAAAAAGGCTTTATCACACCAAATGCTTTTACAGATAACAATGTAAGCCCTGTATATGCGATCACTGGTGGCATTTCAATGCATGTTTCTCATATCATGGGTACTAAATATTTGGTACAAACTGTCCTTGAACATATCAGGTTCTTTGCACCTTGCACTACACTGTGGTCGTACTGAGGAATGTTCGGACAGAGTTGAAGCTGTTTTGTCTGTGAAGTAAAATAATGAATAAATGAAGAAAACGGTGTGAAAGTTCATTCTCTTAACTCGATGTCCACTTACTAGTTTTCTCAGGAGCTATGGGTCATGTTATTTATAAGATTTTCCAGCTCTTGCTTTGCTTGTGAGGACACACATTTACACACAGATCTGAATTTTGAAGCTGATTAGTTGATTGACAGAAAATTAAATGACGGCTGTTTTGGTAATCCATTAATCATCACAGTTATTTTTTTTCAAAGATTGCATGTCCTGCTTGGTTCTCACATGTGATGAGTCTTGCCTTTTCTTAGTCTTAGAGTAAACTGAAACTCCCCCTCCACCCAAAAATACGTTTTTCTTCTTGTTTCTACAGTTGAATGTTTGAGCTTCACTGTGCAGAATGATGTATGGGCAGAATTTGACTCTGGAAAGATGTTTCTCCATTTCAACTGAGAAGGAGAAGAAGTAGATGTAATTTTTAAGATTTGAACAAGATAGAGGAGCTTTTTCTGTGAAAAAGCTTATCAGAAACACATTCAAGTACAGTGTTTTACAGACATCTTAAACGTATCTTGAGGGGATCTTGAATATCTCTGGGTTTTAGACTGTTTGTCGGACAAAACAAGAAATTTCAACACATCACCTTGAACTCTAAAAAAGTACACAGGGCATTTTTTTGCTATTTCAGACAATGCAAATTATAGTTATTTGCAGCCTTAATGCATGTGAATGAGTAACCCAAGTGCTGTTTTTGCCACTGTGCAGTTGGAAAGAAAAAACAAGGACCTCCCCGTCTTCCTTTGTGTCTATCTGTACTGTACAGCTGTTGCCTTTTTATAGGCTCTGTTAAACTGGCCTCCTTGGAGAAATGAGGTCAGAAACGTGCGTGAGTGTGCGTGTGTGTGTGTGTGTGTGTGTGTGTGTGTGTGTGTGTGTGTGTGTGTGTGTGTGTGTGTGTGTGTGTGTGTGTGTGTGTGTGTGTGTGTGTGTGTGTGTGTGTGTGTGTGTGTGTGTGTGTGTGTGTTTGTGCAGGACAAGGCTGCGCATCTGTCCGTCGGACCCCCGGGGAGACGACTAGAGATAGAGAGCAAATCAGAGACATGAGGTGAGGCAGAAAGTCGAGGGTTAAAGAGAAGCGAGGGACGAGATGAGCGAAAGATTTATACTGTAGAAGAAGACATCTGGTGGACGTGTTCGGGGTTGGTCCTCGAGAACACGTATTTAAGCGCGGTCCCTTGAGGACTTCTAATGAGCTGTAGTGGAGGTGAGCGTGGAGTTGAGAGCAGATGTGGAGAGGGTTTGAATTTGCGCCGAGCTGTATGGAGGTGTCACAACCCTAATTTCAACACTAAATGATGACACACACTTTTCTCTGAACCTGCGTGTAGGTGCTCAAAGCGAAACAGCACTGACGACTTTTTTTTTTTTTACATCTGATCCTCCGCTGCTAAATGAGACCTTTGATTCTGGCTTTCTGCGAGGTTGCATAAGCCACGCAACAATCTGTGTGAGTGTGTGTGTGTGCACTTAGAGCTCACAAGTGAAACACACAAAGCAAAAGAGTGGAGGTTAGGAAAGAAAGTACCCTGTCTGTATGTGTGAGCAAGCAGAATAAAATACTGCATATCTCTGTGTTTGTGTGTGTGAAACGTTGGACACGTTGGGGACAACAGCTGCTCCAGGGGCCTGTCTGATGTTTTTTTTTTTCCCTAGTGACACACACACACGCATGCACTCCCAGAGCCTCAGTGGCACCAATAACACCTCAACTTCCACCGCTGAGCCGTAACAAAATGACTTTTATTTTAATTTATTCATTGGACTTAGTTGTACAAACAAAATAAGCTCCATGTTGCCTGTTTTGTGTGTGTTTTTTGAATTGATTGAGTTGATCTTGTCCCTGTGGTTTGCAACACTGGAACTGTGCCAAACCTTTAATTAATAGGCGACACGTTAATGTGTAAAAAATGCATGAAAATCAATGGTAATTATCTTGAGAAATGTGACATTTGGGATAATCACGGTATGCACTAACGCCAGGCCCTGATTAACTGAAATTTATCACATTAATATCACTTCTGCTTCTAAAGAAACAGACAGGAAAGGGAGCTTGAGGGTGAGGATTCATTATTGACCTTAGCATCACATATCTGTTAGAAAATATTCTAATCCTATGTTCATGTCATCAGACTTAGCATAATCACCCGTTTCCAAACTGTATCGATTGATGATGTCTGCTTCCGGAGCATTTCATGTAACTCGTCACCATTTGAACATAAATGCAGGCTGTTGCATGCATGCGAAGTTAAAAATAGTCTAATTGGTGCAGAAATCTGTAAACAGCAGAAACAAGCTGTAAACACAACACAGGTATTTCTGACATATTATCGTGTTTTAATTAGGATGGATTTGTTACCAAATAATTTCTTATTTGCACATCAAGCAGATACATCGTAGTTCATTGTCAGTCATGTTTATGGCCACCTGATGGGTTCAAGCCCAATGTTTATTCTGCTTTTTGGTCTATTTTTGTTGTCCACTGACTCCTGATAATAATCTGCTAAATGTTCCATTACATCCAGCAGCCAGTTTCTAACTTTGTCTGTCTGCTGTTTGGTGCTGAGCATATAGCATACAGTGCTTTTATTGTTGAAAACAGCTTCCTGCCTCTGCCTGAAACAATGCTGATGAGAGCAGTGAAAGTGAACCAAAACAATTAGCTGCAAGAAGCTGAAACACCATGAAGAGCTGAGAGGAACTGCAGCTACCTATTTCACATCACGTGAAATAGGTAACTGATCACAAGTAGTCTTAATTACAGAAGCTTTAAACAAATCAATGCTCCATTTTGGTCATAGCAGAGTGTTGTGCTTTTATTTCTCAGATCAACAAATCAAAGAGTAGCAGTACACTGATGCACTTAAACCTTTTGAACATATTGAATTTACACTCAAAATGACTTCTTCCACTTAAAATTACAGTGCAGCTGCATCCAAAACAATGGCTTATGAGGCTGGGTTTTCCCACCTAGAGGCCCAATCGGACACACACGCATACGACACACAAACTCTTTGTCTGCAGCCCTTTTTCCTGCTCTTTCCCTGCCTCCCTCCCACTCAGCCCTTCACTCTGTCATGGATCAGGGAACATGTCCCAAAGTGCTTTACAGGCAACACACGTGCAGCATGTCCCCGCATGCTGATGTGACTTTACAGCTCCAACCTTGCACCCGTTGGTGTGTGTGTGTGTGAACATCCAGCAGTGACTACGCAGACTGTGTGAAGGTCCACCAGTAGATGTGTAGCTATAAATGCTCTGACATTGTGTGAATATTTCAAACCTCTCATGTTACCTTGAACACTGGTGGGAATGAGATGTATGAACCAATGCTTTTAGATTTAGACGCTGACGTTGATGGGAGAGCGAAGTGATCCGTAAATCTTTTTATATATCATGACGTACTGGCTGCGCATTTTCTTTTGAAGTTTATTACAACTCGTGTCTTATTTGTGCAGTTTGGGCTTTTATTTCTATCTGCAGGCATGTCACTGCTCTGACTTTTCCCCTCTGAACACCGATCCTGATACCTCAGCTTAAAGGATCCGCCGATACTAAGTACCAATCTAACACCATGCTTTGTTGATCCCAAATGTAATGTGTGAAGTCATTTTTCGGAGAGGTAACATGAGGCTTTGCATTAGCTGTGCTGTAAACAGAGCTGGTGGCCTGCCATGAATGGAACTGATCGTCGTAACACTTGCAAAGAAAATCTGATCAGATCTAGTCAACATAGTCTACGACAAAAGATGGGAGAAGAATATCCAAACGTTCTGCAATGATCGTCTTTGTGAAAGAAAACTGTGCGTTTAAAACCTGTTTGATAGCAATGTTGCTATGTTCCCTGATGTATGCAATTTACCTGGTGAGCACAACGCTATTATTATGTAGAAGAAAGAGATTCAAGGAAGGTTTATTGCTGTTTTCATTGTCATTGCATCTGCAAACAGGTGCCATGTCATCAAGAGTCACATCTCTCTATAGATGTGAAATAAGTATCAATATATAGCTATCAGAATACTGAAGTCGATAAATATAATGAGTTATGATTCAAACCTGATGATCAAAGGTACAAAAGTGAAGACAAGTTGTAATAAACCAGGAGGTTTTCAGTTTACTCTAAAGGTATAAGAGGGATCCAGCAGGTGCGATTCTGCAAAGTATAAAGTGCAAAGTTGTTAAACCTGAATGTGCCACATTGCTTTCACCCTGTAACGCAGCACAGAAAGTGTATATTACTGTGAATCTCTGATAACCCCGGGGCCTCATTAGCCCTAACAGGGCCTGGTCCATACAGCTCTATTAATACCTGATACTCATTACTCTCTGTGTGCGTTTGTGTGGACACTTGGGACTGACCTCCTGCGCCTTTCACACATGACCTTTCGTCCTCTCGGTCCCTGGTTCCCATTGGTCCCAACCTCTGCTGACCTCACCTCTGTTTCCATGGACACTGGAGGAATTAGGGAGAGCCCCGTCGAGTCTTGTGTCTCTCTGAGCAGGTTGAGATAGTTTCGCTCTCTGGGTTTGGAGACCTTTATGTGCTCCTTTAGACGTGCTGTTCGAACAGTTGGAAAGTGGTGAAATGAGCCTGAGGAGACTCTAATAATGGGCCTCTGTGCCACCCAATTCTTAAATGTCTCACCGCAACTGGTGTGTATATTTGTTATCCCAAAACTTTTGGGTTTTTTTTAGCCAGTTTATTGATCTCTTCCACTAATAAATACTTTCTAATTACATCTTTTGAATTCCACTCCCCCTGGCCTCTACCACCTTATGAACACTAATATTGTGGGCATGTAAAAGTTTGATTCCTGACTCAACATGCTTAAAAATTCAATACTTCTGCAGCAAATACTCAAAATAACATTACAAATAACAGAAACAGCATTTATGTTCATGTGACAGTTCATTTATGTTTGGTCCCCCGCCCCCCAAAAAATCCTCGATGGGTCTGGATTGTATGTTGGCGAAACCATGTTGTTTGTGGAGCCCCAAGCTCATTGGTTCCTACTGAAAATGTAAAAAAAAAACAAAACAAAAAAACCCCTTAATTATGAAGCTTTAGTTTTAGGAACTCTAGGAACTTTTTTCCCCACATGGATTGATATAGATGTAAATATACTTTAATCTCGCTGTAGGGAATTTGCTCTGGACTCCGTCCTGCAGTTGCACAGAAGCTAAAATCATACATACTGCACAATAAAAGACATACACATCTCAACAACAAATAGCTTCTGTGTAACAACGTCTACCTTCTGACAATGGCGACATGTCACACAGCCCTTCTGGTCACATCCTACATCTCCAGTTACTGCTGAGAATCTTAATTCAGGCTGCTCCATGGGACCCTGAATCTGCAACCAGAGAGTCAGAGCTGGACCTCTGAGTGGAGAATAAGAGTGGGATCAGACACTATTTTCTGTGCCTGTCTGATGACAGACTGCTAATAGACTGTCTGGAAGGAAGAGTACTTTTTTTGTGAGTAGAGACAAGTTACCAGACCAGGCTGTTATCCCGTATCTAAGACTGCATGATAAAAAACTAACATGAACTTCAGCTCCACTAGACTCACATTTGGGGAAAGAGTGCATTGATGGGGACTATTTTCAGCTGGAGATTTTGTGCTTTAAGCTGCAACGAAGGAACATGTCAGCCAGTACAACAGTGTGGTTTAACAATGGAGCTCTGTCACAATAAGGAATATCAGACTTTATAGGCTGTAGGTTCATTTCATTGCTGCTTTTATTCTTTTTTTTTAGAGAAACACCCATCAGCAGCCACCCTGCGCGCGGTCCATCTCTTCATGCACAACACTGAACATCCGGATTCCCCTGTGAAATACTCACATGAGCCTCACTGATGTGTTGAAGCAACACTTGGTTCACGTCATCCTTCACAGCACTTTGGAACTGGAGGGTTTGTGGTATGAAATCGTTATTATCTGCGGGGTTTTCTTGGTGTTTCACAGCAGCTGATCTTTGCTGACTGATTTCATAGTTTGGCATTTGGTTAAAAGTTTCTTCCCTTTTCTCCGCTGACTAATTTAAGATGTGTCATAACTAAGTCGTGATGTCTTGTTAATCTTTCAAACTAGCTCTCAGAGGTTCGGGCCTGCTCTGCCTTCATCCTTTATATCAACCTCACATAATCTAATTTACACACACACACACACGCTGCAGAGAAGAGGCTAACAAGAGACGGCGAGTAAATTTTACGCTCGAATTGGATCTGTCTGTGTCAAGTGCGTGCACGCCGCTGAGAAGCACATCTTCGGAGGCTGTGGAACAAGTTTAATGGCGGGAACGGATCAATCTGTCTTAAGTCACAGGGATCTATCTCATGTCCTTCATTTGAAAATGCCTGGCAGAAAAATGTGTAGAGCTGGCAAATGTCAACAAGCGTTCAGTGTGTGTCTGTGTGGGTGCTTGTGGGTGTACTTCTACCTCAGTGAGGACCAACAGGGTGACTGAGTGTGCGTCGTCTTCTTTGTGTGTTTGCGCGCAAGTGTGGGTGAGTGTGAGAAATATGAATTTGTTGGTAAATGTCAAGAAGTTGGCAGTCTAATGGCTGAGCTGACAGATGATCCATAAAGCTATAAAGTGATTGGTTTGGAGATTCTCATTCATTCTAATGCAACTGTCATAGTGCAGGAGTGTGTGTGTGTGTGTGTGTGTGTGTGTGTGTGTGTGTGTGTGTGTGTGTGCGTGTGTGAGTGCATGTGTGCGTGTGAATTAGAAAGCAGAGTGAAACAGTGCTGTAGTGTACTTGCAGTTTAATTACATCCAGAATAGACTTGCATGTTGCGTGTTTGTTTGGCAGTTCCTTCACATTAATTAAACGTCTGTAAGTGTATTTTGCTGCTCGTGCTTTTGCAGTTTTTGAATGCAGGTCTTTTAAGTGTAACAGAGTATTTCTACACTATGGTACTGCTACTTTTAGTTGAGTAAATTGCTAGTACTTCTTTCCTCCACCACTGTTTATCCCAGACTTAGCATATAAGGCTATGTAACAGTGTCAAGAGGGAATCCCTCACAGTAGCTGGCTTTACATTGAGATATATTACAAATGTAACCAAAAATCGCAAAAGAAAATGCAGCTTAGTGCCCTTTGCCATCCACTGCTGTTATGCAGTTATTAGGAGGTAAACAACTGGTGCTAATTTTCCATTTTAAAATATTGGAGATGAAGAGGGTGGAACAAGTTATCCAAAGAGCACCAGTGAAACCTCAAACAGTGGAAAAACATGTTACAAACATGATGGAAATGTGACATTTCACTTCGTTTCATGTATTAATGTGAAGAAGGTGACGATCGCTTCATCGTCACTGGAGGCTTGAGGGACTGTTTCATGTAGTCACTTTTCTTTGCTCTCATTGATAAACCGACTTTTTCACCTCAGCCAAGATTAACACTTTTTTTTTTCTCGATATTTCACAAAGTATGTTATAACAATGAATGCAATGAGCTGGGAAAGTCAGTTTCAGTGATGTATGAAAGTGTATGAATGCAGTGTTAAACAAGAAACAATGGCACCAAAACCCAGTCAAAGACCTGCACGACACACAAACACCCACAGAAACTGCAGAGGACCAAGCCAAATCTGCAGAAATACAGGTAGTTCTGTTACAAACTTTGTCATTAAAATGATAAGCACTTGCAGGTAATGAGAGTTGTTCCAAAAGTTAGAAAAAGTGTATAATTAGTTGATGGAATACCAGACTTGAGCGGGTGCAAACAGACATAAGATTTGGCAAAAATGGAATTGGCTTTAATACAAAGTTATTGCTCTTCCCTTTAGATTTTCCTGATCGTAACTTTTGTTTACGCAGCAAAGTTAGCCAGACAGCTCTGTTGTAATTTGCTGCATGATGATTGATGAGTCAACAGGATGGACAATGAGAGCCAACACACACAAACTAAAAACTTATCTTTGCTTTGTTTGGAGGATGCAGGCTCACAGAATTGGTTCAAATCCTCTTGTTATATTTTACAGTGTCAGTTCAGCCAAATTACACAAAAATACTTTGCCGCTGGCCACCTGAGGTATCCGTCAATGCACATAGTTTTACTTTTATTTGATCAGGTTTTCAGAAATCTGAGATTTCTGCCCCCACCCAGCAACACTGAGGTGAACGAAAATTTGGTTTGGCGCCCACAGCATTTAACAAACTACATTAACAAACAGAAACATCGTTGAACAGTTGTCAGTAAACACAGTTTGTTTGTCAATGATTGCATTCTGTTATTATTTACATTTTACACAGCATCCCAACAATCAGGTTGTGTCTGCATCGGTAGATACCAGGAGGGGTAAGTGTGAAACATTTGTAATTTGGCTGAACTGACCCTACAAATGTAGTCACCAATGGGCCAAACTCATTTTAACTTGTGTTAAAACTTAAGTTGCAGCTGTTTGCTGAGCATGGAGAGAGTGTACTGTACTTCATAATCATATTTTTAGATTTTATATTTTTTAAAATTCTGCTGTGGCATCTCTTGGCTGAAGCACTCGTGGCTTTCAGGGACTCTCTGAGTGATTTAGCCTCTTTTTTAAGGACAGCACTGCTTAGTTAGCATGGAAATAGCTATAGAAAAGGTGAACAAATTACACCTTTACCGCCAGCACAAAGGCGAGGGCTGTGATCTACTTCCTAAACTTTTAAAATGAGGTCCACACTCCATTAGACATCAAATGGCTGACCACAGTGGAGCACTTTAGGACACAGGACTCATAATCGCTAAAAATTCATCTATCAAAAGAGGCGTAGAGAGGAGACGTGTCAAGGCTAGGAGTTAAAAGTTATTCACTGCTCCCCGTGAACAAGCAAAGGGTTGTAGTTTTTTATGCATGGCCCAGAAAAACCTTTGGATGCTTCCAGTTTCACTCCTTTATAAACCGCATTCAGCTAGACCACAAAACAAATAGTGTGTTTTGTGAGAGAGTAGAGATGCACGGCTCTAAATCTAATCTCTTGGTTCAGTAGTCATGCTACACTGGCCATGCAGCTGCATGACACCATGAAGCTTCGAGCCTCGTCCTTTTTTCTTGTCCAGGGCAGAACAGAAACACACTGCTGCAAGGACCGATTTAAAGCTCCAGATATTAGTGTCAGCTATGTCAACAAAACAGGCAAGATATGGCGGAGGATAAAAGGACATTAAACCACCTGGAGACAGGAGGAGGCCGGGATAAGATCTATCAGAACTGGTATTTTTACCAGCAGCATGCTGGACACCAAGAGGAAAAATGCAAATCATTCCTTCTTCCCAAGCAAGGAAGTCACTCTTATCATTATGCTAACAGGATTGTGTGTGTGTGCGTGTGTGTGTGTGATCCAAAGCCATAAGCCCACATCCATGACCACAGATTATGTTATAAATAAGTGTGTCTGAGCGTGTGCAAGTCGATGTTTGATTACGCTGTCACAACTTTGGACGTGACATTACGTTTCAGTCTCATTCCAGATCCACTCGGACTTGGAATTGACTATCAGCTTAAGTTGCCTCCTGCCATGTATTTAAATGTGTCTCTTTACAGTGTTTTTGCAAATAAAAACTCAACAGCAACTCAACACACACACACACACACACACGCACACACACACACACACACACACACACACACACACACACACACACACACACACACACACAGAGTAATTCCCCATCTCCTTCCTCCCGCTATAGGAAGGGATGGATACACTATCTGACTCTTTATATGGATTTCTCTTCTTCTCCTGCATGTCTTCTCTTTTTCATCCATCCACTGAGATACAAAAAAAAAATCTATCATTATTCCCTGTGAAGATTTTTTAAAGGCACAGCTCAACATTTTGGCAAATACTCTTATTTGCTTTGTTTCAGAGAGGCAGATGATGTTTGTGTGTTGTGTGGGTGTTCAGGCTGAAAGCAAACCGACATTAAAACAAGACATTTTAGGCTCCAGTGAGACATTAAGTACGATCCAGGAAGTCCAGTATGAGTAAAAGATCCACCAGTTTAACGGCTTATCAGGCAATCAGCACTTATCAGAGGTTGTGTGTCTGAACATGACCACATGCTTCATTTAACGTTAGCAAAGGTAGAACTCCAAAGCTTTTATGTTAAAAACAAAATTTAAGTAGCCTAAATTAGCTTTTTTGCCATGTTATATATTTTTTGTGAAGTCTTGCAAGTTTTTGTCACTTCAGAAATTCACAATATATTTGTGCCAACTGAGCTGCTTGTAATTGTGATCTTAGCCATATGACATGAGCATTAAGTATGGAGTTGTATGTAGTATGGAGTATGGAACTGGAAGCTAACTAGGTGAAGTAGGCTAGCTAGCAAGACTGGAAGCAGTGGAAACAACATAACTTGGGTCTCTTCAAAGTAAATAAAAATCTTTTAAAGCTCAGTAACGAACATATATCTTAATTTGTTTAATCTGTAAATAAACATTAAATACGTATTTTTTATTTATTTATTTATTTTTTCACTTTGCACAAAACTGGTTAAGCCGTTCCTCTCTGCTTCCAGTCTTTATGCTACGCTAAGCTAACCATGCCCTGACTCTGGCCTGATATTTAACACAGAGACATGAAATTGATATTGGTCTTCTCATCTAACTCCCTGAAACCCGGCCAGTTTCCTGAAATATTAAACTATTCCTTTAAGACACAGTTTCTTCTATTGGACTGTATACATGAATAGAGGATGTCAGTTTTTTTTTATCACCAAAACTGAATGTACAAAAAGGAGACATCTGCTATAAAAGTAGATTTTTGAATAATAATGCATTACAAGTTTATTGATACACAGTAAGCAAATCCTAGCAAGGTTTCTGTGCATTAGCAAGAATCTGCTTTATATTGGAAATTATGAAAATGTTATGATTTTCAAGCAATGGTAGGATTTCGTTTGATGTCTTTTCTCAATTATACATCTTCACTCTCCCACTCACTCACACCTCCTCTCCGTCATTCCCTTTCATGTGCATCTCAGCTTTTCCTGTCTGACCCACCACTCATCCCTCTATCACCACCACATAACACTGAGTAAATCAGCAGTCATTTATTCATGACTGTTAGCTGATTCCAACGTGCTGGTTTATCAGTTAAACACATCCAGTAAAGATCATAGTGAACCGATGCGATGTCCTGAAACGAACCAGATCACATTACACGTGACCTCCGACTTCCCCTGCCGGCAGCCTCGCATTCGACATTCATTCACCTGATACCATCGACCTGTACAGAGGGCCCAGGATTCGTTTGGTGTTAGTTTAGTCTGAGGAATCAGCAAACAGCACTGAGAGATCAATTCACTCTGAGTGTAATGACTATTGATTCTGTAGGAGCACACAGACAGAGAGGGAGTTGAATGTATTTAGATAAAATAATGCTTTGCTCTCTCACGCTATGCTGAGCTTCTCTGCTGCTGTCGTGTGAACTAGCGGAGGGCTGGATGTGCATCTCAAGTACACACACGCCAACACACACACACACACACACACACACACACGCACACGCACGCACACACACACACACACACACACACACACTAATATGCATGCATGCAAGTAAGTATTCAACGAACATATGACAACCTTTACACAAAGAGATGCACACACCACAACATGTAACTGGTATGAACAGGGAGAAAAAATGTCATACCATAGTCACAAAATGCAAGTTTCTGATTGGCCTGCACCTTTCACATCCACCCACCTGTTTTTATTCGCATGTGCACATGGGAAATCTGAGTGCAAATGCTACAAATTTGAATCAAAAGGAAAAATATTGCAAAGGAAAAGCTTTTATGTGTGGCTGAGGTGGCAAAAATTGAAAATGAGGAGACAAAATAAAACTCAGGGGGTGCATGGTTTGCAAGAGTCGTATTTCCTCATTCAAACCAACAACAAAAACACATTTGCAACACACACATCTTTGGTGGGAAACCTCCAGGTTCCCTCCTTTTCCTTTTCCTACAACATGCGAAGAGTTTGCTCAAGCTGAAGCACAGCTCAAGTAGTTGCATATTCGCCTTTTGAGCTGCTGAGAGTGAACATGTCTCTGGGGTTTGCGGTGCATACCTCTCACTTATTTTCAGTGTGAACACACCTTAACAGTTAAAGTGAAAAACACTCACTGCAAAAGACTTTTCTTGATTTTTGCTCTCTGATAGGTGGCGACAGTCTTGCTCATACTGGGCCCTGATGGTTTCCTAATTTAGATAATAAAGAACTCATTTTGATATTCCCTCCTGATTGAGCACTTTTTGGTGAGTATTATTGCTTAAAATGCCAGACAAGATTCTACTACTCTTCATGGGATGGCCCCATCAAAGTGTCAGTAGCCTGTATTGTTTTATTCTTTTCACTTTTTGTCTGTATATGACCTTGTCGTCTGTGAATAAATACAGTAAAACAACACTTAGAAAAAGTGAAAGAACAAGAAAAGGACAAACATTCAGAACACCGTCTGTTGGTTGTCCTTTGGTGCGTGCCAGCTCTGACCTTGACTGACTCTGTCGATCATTTCTATCTGTCTATCAGGAATTGCTGGCAAATTTACCTGGATTTCCCAAATTTGACCAGTTGAAAGCACACCACGCACACACTCACACACACACACCGCAGAGCTGCGATTTGAAAGGCGAGTCAGTCTTTTTCTGCTGCCATGCTTCCGTCCCTCTTCCTCTCTGTATATTTCCTCTGATGTGTCATCACAGCCAAGAAATCCCTCATGTATTAAACGGTTGAAAGACCTTTCTGCTTCACGAGCTGCCTTCTTTTCCTCTGTGTCTCCTCTCTTTACCTTTTTCTTCACACAGGTCTCTCTTTTTCTGTCTCCCATCTTCCTCTTACATTTTCTTTAAACCCCTCTCTCCATTTGTCTCTCCCCAAGAGCAAAATCTGCAGACTCACCTGATCTCAAAATTGAGTGTGTGTATGTGTGTGTGTGTGGCCCTGACAAGCTTTGTTGGGTCATGAATCTTTTACCCTTACCAGTCAGCACAAATCCCCCTCTGACAGACACACATGCATGCACACTGACACACACACCTGGCAAGACAAACAGCTCCTGGCGGTGTGTTTCGCTTTGGTGACCCGCTATATGTTAACTTTGTTAGAGAGACTCGTAAAAAGACAAATAGAGAATGAGCGAGCTGGAAAGGTAAAATATCTGAAGAGAGAAGCAAGACAGAGATGGGGGGAGAGAGTGAAAAATGAAACAGAAAATGCTGAGGAGAGACAGAGCAAGAAATCTTGTGCACTGAAGGAAAGAGGAGGAGGAGGGGAGAACGAGGGAAGGAGGAGGAGGAGAGCTGGACAGGAGAGAAAGGTGTGAGCTTATCTCACTGGCCAGGCTTCAGCGAGGTCACTCTGCAGACTGACTGAGGAAGGAGGATGTACTGAGGAGGGAGGTGTAGTCACCCTACAGAATGACTCAGAGGAGAGAAGGAGCAAAAGTTAAAAAAAAAACACCCCAAATCCAAATACTCGTATCTCCTGGGAGTTAGAAAACATTTGGTAAACACATCATGAAAAAGGACAAACTCTGCTACAAAGGTTGGACGTATTAGGTTGAATGCTAATTTGTGGCCTTTAAAGCTTTCAAATCAACATGATTGGCCAAGTTCTTGATGTATCAGAGTGGAGAAAATTGCAAAATATATCATGCAGAAACTGTCAAGAATATTCAACTCCGTCTTTTGGAAGTTATGTTTACATACTACTAATTCAAAACAGAAAATATGTGCCCCAATTATGTTTCTTATCACCCTAATGACATGTTTTTAATTAACTTTTCCATTCCCAAAACGATATATATGACTGTTTCAGACGACCAGCGACAGGCTCACATACTCATAGAACTGGAGTTACATCCACTAACTACTATTTAATGTTGTGAGACGGTTGCACTTTGGTTAAGTTTAGGTGCCAAAACTGATTGGTTTAGGAAGATGTTTTGTCCATCCTCCTACAACCTTCATAGGAATGAAGCTCTTTTTCCCACTGAACATGGTCCCAGCAGCAATTATGTTTGCCTCAAAACATCACTGACAAAACAAATTTGTGGTATATAAACATAATTCCTAGGACAACATTATGTGTGCAAACATAAAGGCAGAATTTGAGCTATTTTGTCATTTCCTGTTCTGGTGTGTACATCCGCTCTCGGTCAGCCTGCCTCTGTGTTTCCCCAAAGACTTTGAACAAAAGCCACACAGTTTCATGGACGTGTTAGTGGAGGAAGTAATGAACAAGTGAGAGTGATGAGACAGTGATGCTATGCCTTCCTACTGTACAAAAATGCTGTCACATAGTTTTGTTTCTCACATGTTACAGAGATGACAGATGCACAAAACTTGCAAGCTGTTGCTACGCTGTATTCTTGTCTATTTAGGCAAAATGTTGGTGGAGGAAGTGTTATATCTGCTGGCTCTGCAACAGATTTCTCCCTGTAATTGGTGAACGTTTTAAATCCAGAAAGAAGTCTTTGTTCTTTCATTCAGAAGGACTGACACAAACCTGATGTTTACTGATGATTCAGTGGAAAGGGAAAAATGTTTTGACCATTAAAATCAGTGTAACTACGCTGTTATGTCACATCATCACTTTTCAGCTGCCGTCTACCACAAGCAGAAAAACAGCTCCGGGAACCAAAATGGACTAACAAATGCAACACGCCTTCTCTGACTAGAAGCAGCTTCTTGTCCGTGGTGAAGTGCTCTAAGGTGAAATTTCCTCTTTGTCCAGTCATTTGAAATTTTAAAGAACTTCTTGTGTCAAAGATGATGACAGTGCATGTCATACAGTATTTGCTAAGAAAACAAAAGTACAAAACTATTTGCTAATAAGGTCTCCGTAACCTATGAGGTGATAGATAATGTCAGTGCTGTTTTCAGCTTGTTTCCTCTCCTCATAAATAGCAAAAAAAAAAAAGCAGATTTAAGGCTTGAAAACCTAAAAAAAAAAAAAAAAGATACTGCACTGTAAAAATATGGATCCAATTTACATTAGTCTACTGCACAGATTTGCATATTCTTCTCTGGGACTTCCGATTTAGGGCACAGGTGTGTGAATATTTCCTGTAAGAGTAAATTCCAACATGCGAGTTTTCAGGTGTTTTGCTGCAGTAATATGTTTTATATTTAGGCCTCTCAGTGGCGCATGAGGCTGGTTCTTTTTAATTTTGATTATTTACATGTTGTAGATCCAAGTCTGTCCTGTGATCTTTGCTGTCATCTCCACTCCGCCTTCTCTCATCTTTGCTGTCACTGCACACTGTCAAACACTGAGGAAATACCATAAACAATAACAACTCCCCTCCCACTCCTCCTCTAAATAGAGCAGAGGAAGATTGAAAACATCCAAATGATCTGAACGCCTAATAGTTTTTGCCTCTGAAAAAAAAAAAGGAAATGGCAAAAAGACACTCTGACAGCTTCACATGGGGGAGTCCTGAGTAAACAAACGCTGATCCAGAAAACGCTGATCCAGCCTTTCTGGGGCTCCCTCGATGCAGTTGCTCCCCTCCTCTCTTCATCTGTTCATTAAGGTCAACCTGATTTTTTTTTGGGTAAGAGTGGGGAGAGACTGTGAGGAAGAGGAGGAAGATGAGATGTAAGAGGATTTGGAGCTAATTAGGGGAGTAGGAGGCGAGAGAAGAAACAGATTAGAGAGGGAGAAAGAGAAAAGGAACGAAAGGCAGATGACGGGGGTAAAAAGGGGAAACGAGAGAGAGGTGGATGCTGAAAAGGAAGAGTGGGCAGGTGAATTTGCTCTGTTAGCTCCCTGGTGTTTAATATCACTCTCCCACTCTTTCTCTCCCCCACCTTTGCTGTTGTTCTCACCCTTACTTCCTCCTCCCCGTCCATTTATCCCCCTCTCCATCTCTCTTTAATATCCCCTTCTTTCTCTCCCTCCCTCCATCCCTCCGCTCCTCTTTCTTTCCCTTTCTGTTTCCCTCAGTCGACTGATTTTCTCTGTTTCACACCTCCGCTATCAGAGGGGACTGGCCAGATGGATGCAGGTGTGTGCGTGCGTGTGTGTGTGTGTGTGTGTGTGTGCGTGTGTGTGTGTGTGTGTGTGTGTGTGTGTGTGTGTGTGTGTGTGTGTGTGTGTGTGTGTAAGGCAGGAGGAAGGCAGTGCTGCAGAGGCAGAAGAGCATGACTAATCCTCAGGACACATACACACACACGCAGATTAACACACGCAAACACACACTGAAGTTGGCACTCGCATAAACACCATTTTCCCAGCGTTGTGCTGACCTGCCAGTGTACTTAGCTCCTGCCCAGGTAATTTTTCATTCAAATTGACCAGGTGCATAAAGATGGCAGCCTCTTGAAAAGGCAGTTTCAGTCCTCCCTGCCCATACCCACGATGCAATTCCAGCATTTTCTTCCAAATGTGCAAAGCAGACGTGAACACTGGCACTTTGAAGTTTTTATTTTGTTCATTTCATTTGGTTTTCATTGTAATTTTATTCCACTTTGGCTGACTCAGTCTTTCTCTTCCAGTTGTTTGAGGTTACTTGAAATTAACCTAAAAGAAATGATCTGTCGTGTGTACTGTAGTAGATCAGGAATAACCTCTGGGCTGGAGTGAAAAAATTAAAACCTTGATCATCACAGCTATACTGCATCGTGGGCGCAGTCAGTAAAAGCATGTGAGATATACACAACCTTCCTTCCTACCTACACACAGTACAAGGCTTCAGACTTATTCTGATCCCATCCTCCTTATGTGAGGCTGCACACTGATCAGTGTGCACTGTTCATGTCTGATTTTGAGCTGGGTAATCAGTGAGTATGTGCGCTTAAACATCCACACATACCTAAATAATCTACAATGAACAGTTTGATTAGAAAAAGGAGATGTGGACATTATTCTCTCTCAGAAGTTGCTCCTGCAAGTGTGGTACTTTTCCATAACTGCAGGGTTCGAGGTGGATTCTCCTGATTATATGTAGCCTCTGGCCAGCAATTAACATTGTTTTGTCAAATTTTGGGGGACTATATAATAACAATCAGCTTAAGTTTTAAGCCTTCCTACAACTGTAATTCGAGAGCTGGGTAAATGAGGAAATTGAAAGAGTTAGGGTGCCTTTAAAGCCTGCCTGACAATAACAAAGGAACGTCCTAAATTGAAATATATATGCATCAAATAGTTTACTAAGCCAACAACTCCTTAACAGGTTCACAACGTCCGCTTCATTGTCCACAAGGTCAAATCAACTCAAAACTGAGTTCATATAGTCCAGCAGAAGGGTCAAAAAATATAATGTTCTCCCTTCAAAATGCAAAAATATAACAATGCATGTGCAACACAAACCCAAAAGATTTAACTCACCGTATGTAGAATTGGGAATAGGTAATCCAGCCTTGATCTGTAGTGTCAAACCATCTAATGCATATACACTGACACTGTGTCTGTCAACCTTAGAGACCCTGAAAACACATTTCCTCACACAGCTTCTTACCACTGTGTGAGTTAGCACAGTCTGGTTATTTCACATGAGATATTTCTGTTTGTGCTTGAGGTTTGAAGTAGGCAGAGCTCAGATGGGAAAAGGTGATGTCACATACTCCCATGGACCAAACGGGATTTAGAAACATTTGAATCAAAATCTCAGGGCAGTTTGTGGGTTGTTTGCTTAAGTTGCCAGGACTCTGTCAGTCAAACCACACCCACACAGTTCTACTCAGACAGTTGAAAAGTAATGAACAAGCATGTTTTTGTCAGAACTGTAACTTTGATTCTTCCTCATTCAATAAAGGATGAATGCTTCATGTTGTCAAGACATCTTTCAGATTCAAAACCACATTATCAGGGCTGTCTTCTACTTTCTGCCACAGCTTGGAGAAGATGTAACCTGGTACAGTAGCAGCTGAAAAACCTTTTCTTTATGTGTACTAACAAGTGACAATGATAAAGACATTACTATATGTCAAAGTTATGCACTCATCCAAAAATGAAATAAAATAAAAATAAATGAAATAAAATAAGCGTTAAAGGTTATTATTAAACTGAGGAATCATTAACTAACTGGCATCAAAGGAATGTAAAGGATGTATATGGAAAAATAAGGCTGGAGATATCTCAGGGAGCCAGACCATTTAAAGCCTTATAGGTAAGAAGGAGGATTTTAAAATCAGCTCTGGCGTGAACCGGTAGCCAATGCAAATACATCAGTACATGTGTTATGTAATCCAGCTTCTCAGATCTTGCAAGTCCTCTGGCAGCTGCCATCTCGACCAATTGGAGGCCTTTGGTTGCAGTTTTAGGTATGCCAGAGAAAAGTGCATTACAGTAGTCTGTTCTAGATTTTACGTACAAGGATTTTAGCATTTGATTTTGGTCAAGTGTGGCCTATTTATTTTACGAAGGTGGAAGAAGGCAGTTCGTATTATATACTTGATGATACTATTCCCATTCTATGGGATGGCTATGTGAAATTGTGCAGCCATCAAGGTTTATTGAAGTCTGGTTGGACCTCCAAGCACATTTTGGTCTTGTGTGCATTCAAATGCAGGACATTTTTACGTATTCAATGATGAATTTTGAGCAGCTGGGAGGAATCACTGACTGCTGCAGGATAGATTTTGATGTCATCAGCATAGCAGTAATATGTTTTGCGAAGATGCGACCTAGGGGCAGCAAGTAAATACAGAACAAGAGTGGCCCAAGCACTGATCCCTGTGGGACACCATATTTAACCTCAGAGCAGAAAAACATACTGTAGTATTATTGTTTGTAGTGCATTTTTGTTTTATTATACATGTATGAACAGAACCAAGAAAGTGCTAGCTAGTGGAGACCAGGAGGGTTTTCAAGATGTTGTCGAGGGATGTCATGGTCCATAGTGTCAAAGGCAGCACTTAAATCTAACTGTAAGACAGATGTAAGATCAGAGTCCATTACAATTAATAGGTAACCTTAGTTAGTGAAGTTTCGGTAGTGTTTGGGTCTGAAACAGGACTGAAACTCTGAAAATCAAGAAGGTCATTACTGGATGGATGGGCAGTGAGTTGGCTGGCAACTGTCAACATTAACATTGATGTTGCATTGATGGACACCTGTGCAGTGATGGTTGGGGGAGTAAAGGGTAAATAAACACAAGAAGCACCATTATCTAATCGTTTACTGTTGTTTCGCTTATTTTTGTCACTCAAAAGAAGAAGAAGAAATTGGTTATTGCAGTAGGTTTTTACATACAGTGAATTTGTTTTGTATTTTGGGGCATAATAGTCACAAATAATCATAGGAAGACAAAAGAGAAAACAATTACAACAAAAGTAAAAAAAAAAAAGTGAATATATAATAAGTATTTACAATTGGAAATATTCAAAATGTCTGTGGACATGTCTGGGACGAAAAGAGCTGAGTAGTATTTAAAATTAAGTGGGCGGGATGTGCAACATATTGAACATAAAGGTGCAATTGCTCACAGTATGAAGAATATGTGAGTTAGATGTGGAGACTTTACAGTAATGTAACTTGCAGTGTCCATGGGGCAGAATACGAGTCAGTTCAGGTTGGCTCATTTCAGCTCGGTTCATTTCGGTGTGGTTCGGTTCAGTTTGGTTCAGTGTAGTTCTGTTCAGCAGCGTGAATCAGTGTTGTTGATGTTGCTAAACTCATCTAGTTGTGAAGTGTAGCAGAATCAATTACACGGCTAGATGCTCCCAATTAGACTAGGCTGATCAATGTCAGCCAAGATCACTGCATAATCTCTCTCTGTCACACACACACACACACTCACACACACACGCACACACACTGCATAGATGATTTGATAATTAAATCAATCTGAACAACTAGAGCTTCACTAATGAAGCAATGATCTCAGATGAAATTCATCTGAGATCATTGAGGGAAAGAAAGCTTGTATTTGTGTGTGTGTGTGTGTGTGTGTGTGTGTGTGTGTGTGTGTGTGTGTGTGTGTGTGTGTGTGCGTGTGTGTGCATGTCTGCATGTCTGCATGTGTGAGAGGGACAGATTGTTGTTTTGATTTCAGTCAGCATTTAGATGTGATAGCACTTGAGAGCGTGAGAGACAGTCAGACTGGTTCAGAGAAAGTGAGACACATGAGGATGACAGAACGAGATGAGAGAGACAGGACAGACAGACAGACAGACAGACAGACAGACAGACAGACAGACAGACAGACAGACAGAGACAGATTAAAGGGAGACAGTCAACCAGTGTATATTTTTTAGAGGAGAAAACTCGCATCACCTTGAGCTCAGTTTCTATTTTGCGAGTTCACCTGACAAAACCTCGTAAATCCACTCACCCAGGAGACATCATTTTGTCCCTCATCGTCCAGCCTAATTTCCTTGTTGAAGTCGATCAGAGTGACACTTCAGCTTGTTCGCCTGCTCACATTAGAGGGCCACTGATGAAAACATCAAACATGTCTTATAACAATGGGGACCCAGATGAGGTTTGGGCAATTAAAGAGGGGTTGTGTCAGCCGTCTCACAGCAGGGGGGGGAGTAACGCTCCTTAATGACTCTGCTGATGTGAATTCATAAAACTGCTCTGGGTCAACCAAATAGGCCGTTCTGGTTTACAGTATTATATAAACTGCATTCATGTTCCTGTATTTGCAGAACTTCATTCTGGTTCGTATTGAGCAAAGTCTTCATGTGCCGTGCAGGGTCACATGTCAGTGACCCCAAAGGTTTTCCTCATTTGAATCAAGAGTCTAAGGGTAGAGGGTCTAGTTGCTCTCAGTAGCAGTTGAAGTATTCAGACCCTTTACTCAAGTTAAAGTACAAATACGACACTGATAAGATACTCCACTACAAGTTAAAGTCTGGCGTTCCTTACTTGAATGAAAGTATGTCCCATATGGTCTAGTGGTTAGGATTCCTGGTTTTCACCCTGATGGCCTGGGTTCGACCCCCGGTATGGGAACAGCATTTTTGGGGCACTGTTGCTCAGAGGGTAGAGCGGTCGTCCACCTATCAGAAGGTCGGTGGTTCGATTCCTGGCCTCGGCAGTCCACATGCCAAAGTATCTTGGGCAAGATACTGAACCCCAGAGCTGTCCCCGTTGCTGTGCCATCAGCGTGGGTATGTATGTCGCTTTGGATAAAAGCGTCTGCCAAATGACTAATTGTAATTGTATTGTGATTATTATCACAAAAAAATATTGCTTAATGTCCTCATAATGCAGCAAAAATAGTCCCTGTTAGTGCTAAAAGTGTTTAAGGTTGAGCTAATTTGAACTACTTTATATACTGTTGGGTAGTTTAATCTACAGAAATGCATCATACTCCATAAGATCATCTATGAATGTAGAGATGCTGTCCTGTGAGAACTATGTATCTCTAAAAAGTAACTAGTAACTAAAGCTGTCAGACAAACGTATTGAGTAAAAAGTACAATATATGCCTCTGAGATGTAGTGGAGTCCAAGTATAAAGCTGCATAAAATGGAAACAGTCAAGCAAAGTACCTCGATCTGTATTTAAGTACAGTACTTAGTTACACTGGACCACTGCTGAATGGACTTGGTATCGCTGCCTGCTCAGATGTAAAATGTCATAACCTGTAAGAGGAAGGACCAAAAATATCTCGGCTGTAAGAAATGTGTTTTCTTGTAACTACAGCTTTTTGTTCAGTTGTCAGTCATTGCCTGGACTTTGGTGGCATGTGTGTGTGTTGGATTGTGTGTGTGTGTGTGTGTGTGTGTGTGTGTGTGTGTGTGTGTGTGTGTGTGTGTGTGTGTGTGTGTGTGTGTGTGTGTGTGTGGTGCGGGTTTCTGTGCATGTGTGTATACTCTGATCTTACCAGTGACAGTTTGATTAAATCGACAGCGATGAAGTCACTCTGCTTCCTGGCTATACTCCAGCTCTGCAGGGCGTCTCCTGTGTGTGTGCGTGTCTGCGTGTGTGTGCGCGCGCGTTTGTGTTAATTGCTAATCACCAACGTGTGGTTTGCTTTCTTTAACATGCAGCTTTAGCGAAGGAAAAAAAAAAATCCTGATTAATGACATGATCCGTCACCTCGGCGATATGATGATTAACGACATGATTCATCACCATGGCGATATGATGGAAATAAAGCCATTAATTCTACTGATCAGATGACAGAGGGCTGGTGATGGGGGTGAAAGAGACAGACAGGCAGGGTGTAACACTGGAATGTAAAGAGAGAGTAGGAGGGAAAGATAGAAACTAAGAAATCTGAGATGAAGGAAACAGACAAAAGGAAGGAAGCAAGAAGACATGGAGAAAAGGTGAAGAAGTGATTGAATGAAGAAAGAAATTGAGATTGAGGAGGCGATAAAATAAAATAAAGGAAAGCAAAGGAACAGAGGACTGGAGGTTTTTAATTGGGAATGTCAGTCTGTCTCAACTCAGACCCAGGACAGGACATCACATCACCAACTCTATCTTCTGTGCAGACATGAAGGGAAAGAGAAAGAAGAAAGAGAAAGAGAGGTGGAAATGTCATTTCTAGCAGCAGACTGATCAAGTCAACCTTCCCGCTCAGACTCGAAGCTGCTTGGATCTTGGTGTTTTTTAACAGCCTGCAGAGGCTCCTGATACAGATACAAAAAAAGTCATCAGGTTTGGTTAAAAGTTTGGATTGCACTGAGAGACATCTCGAAACAATTGGTCAATAACATGAGCAGAAAACTGTAAGAGAACATATCACTCAATGCCTGTACAATAAAGCCTCTCAAAGCTCAAGACAGCTCATCTTTTCAGTCAAGGTGGGTTAAGGTCAGACCCATACTGAGGCTGCTTAATGCTTTAATGTTTCCTCTTGAAGTCCGACTGCACTTTTCTGCAGTAAAGACATTGTTTTAGGTTTATTATTAAAAAGTTATTTGAGAAAATATCAGAACTGGTCCCTTTTGTCCTCAGTTTCTGTGTCTGTCTTGGATTGGCTGACTGAGCTTTTAACAGAAGCAAAAAAAACCTGTACAGCAGGTCATAACCAAAATAAATGACTATTACTAATTCAACTCAAAGATGTTTTACAGCAGCTGTGAATTCTAACATTACCGCTACATTGTTCTCCAGACCTAAAATGGTGGCAGGGCGGCACCTTTAAGCTAACAACGGCATGGCGTACATAAAATAAAACTCGAGCTCCTCTCCTTTCCTAACACAATATACATTCACACACTGTACATTTACACTGGGTTGCTTAACAAACTGAAAGATGTGAACTAAAAACCATTTATGTTAAAGGTTTTCTTCACACAATTTCGCTAATCCATCAGCCCTTTGTTGGCGTTTACAACACAGCGAAAGTGCATTAAAATGAGTTGAAACTCACCAAAACCGCTGTTGGTTGTTTTACATATGCTGTTCATCAAACTTCAGTCAGGTAGATGAGGTTTTGTGCTTCTAAAGACACTTTTTGAACACTTTTCAGACCAATATTGTTTGCTTGCTTTCTCCGCTCTTTCGTCTGCTTTTTCCCGTGTCCGCTCCCCTCTGCTCAAGTGCAGCAGCGCATTTCGTAAATGCAAGAAGCAGCAAGTCTCTTAAAGGAGAAGGAACGTAATAATTTTTAACAGCCATACTTTCAACTGTTGTCTCTAAAAGAGCTTTCTGACTATTTTTTAACTGACTTCTAATTGATTAAATGTAATTCATGCAGCAGTAGGGAGGGAGGTGGTGTTTGGTGGGGGAGCCAAAAGCCCAGTCTGAAGCTCAGCTGGACCTGTGGGAAAAAGTCAAGGAGTTCTTCAAGAGCCACTTGGGCAACAAAAGCACCTCTTAGCAAGCAATGCTCAATCAAGTGCATCAAGCTCCCAGAATGTCCATCCATAGCTATACTTAGCTTTGCCTTTAGGTTCTAATGAGTGAAGTTGTAAAAGAGGTATTAAAGGACACTATAAGCATTCCTGTGTTGAAGCTTTGGTTAAATGACCTTTCTAAACCAGAAACAAACTCGGCATTCCTTGTTTCCAACTGTGAATAAGCTTCAGTGTGCCATGGGTCACATGACACAAAAGCATGTATTCAGACAAGATTCTCTTTGGCAGCAGATATTTCTGATCATGAAGTGGAGATACTTCTAATTCATTCAAGGGAGCATGCACTAAACCAGGCACCTGGAACTGAGGCCACTAAATGGAATGCAGCCATCATTACTGTTATTAATTGCTGCAGTGACAAATGTCTGCTGTGACAACGACCTGCATAACATAATGTATCGATAACTAATCATCACCAGCACCTCGCGCGCCGGATTGCCTGCATTTCAGTGCCAAGGGCCAGGTCAAGTGGAGCATGGGGGCTAGATCAATGGGGCATTCTCAGTTGTGCCCAAAAGCTAAATGGTGTTGGAAAAAATAATTGAATAAAATTAATTACGTCAATCAATTCAAATATTAGGGCTTCATTGTTCGAAGGTTGTTCTAACAATAACTAGAAATAAACAAATGTTTTAGAAATTAAGATTTCAGTTTCAAACTAGTTTCAATGTCTCATAATCTACATTCACAGATTTCTGTGTCAGCGTGCATCAAGAGTGTCAGAAACAGTGAAAGAAACAGAAAATTTAAGCTCATCTAACTCTTTACAACAAAGACAAATGTCTTAGCAGAACAAATTTAGGGATGTTGGAAATGCTCTTGCACTTTTTGAGGAAGAGCATGCTTTCACTTGAATGAAGAGTCATCTGTTACATGACAATACCAGATGATGGAAATTCAGTTTACCTATATTTCAGACTTGGATCCATATCAATACAAAAATAATACAAAACAAAAAACAAGGTATACTCTTGCTTTAATAAAGAGCAATTGTGAATATACAAAGAGAAACAAGACAGGTCTCTAACAATAAACAACGTTTCTTTTTAGAAAAAATTTCTATGGCTTTCAGGCCATAGACCACTAAATTTTAAAGAAGCCACTTTCTGAAATGCAAAAACAAATAAGAAATAATAAAATGACTTTAAAAAAGGTATAAAACTAAAACTGAGGTTTAATAGTACATGCAATAACACATAAACATGGCCTTTACTTTGTGCAACATTAACTTTGGTTAAAGAACAATGGGACAGCTTTAGTGGGGTGTTGTATAAATTCACCTAGCTGGAAAAAGATAACCTGTAGCCTCTTACTCTGATACCGGGTACTCCCACAGTAAAGACGAGTTAACCCTAACCCTAACCAACCTAACCCTACCGCCATCGCCGTCATCTCTCTTCCTAGTCGCCATATTTTTTCCCCCGTAGGACAGAGTCTGGGAGTCGCACTACGAAAAAATCGCTGGCTCCTCACGTAGCTCTAGCAATCCTAAACCTTCACGCATTTTAAGTGGCAGTTGGGGCTATATTTCCAGCGCCCCACAGCCATTAAATTTGGCGACGTTGATAGGCCAATTATTCATCATTTTTCCCTAGCAACCATAAGCGGATTGGCTATTTAGCTTGGCTTTGCCGAGCGCCCCATGAGAGAATGATACGCTGTCTGTCAGTGGAAATTCACTGTTTAAGGAGTGTCAGTTGGTGGAAATGTTGTTTAAATGATTTAAATTGCTTGTAGGCACACACACACACACACAGACACTATTAAGTAAAACTGATATTGATTAAAAAAAAACCCGATGTTTTCCCCCTCCACCCCAGCGCCCCCTATGGGCCAGCCGCTGCTGCATCATACTATAATTTAAATAACGTCATGTTGTATGCCACAATCCTACACAGTTCATTGACATGATAATTAATTAACTTGAACGGTGGTTTTCAGGCAAAGTTTAACATCTTGCCGTGCCCGATCAACCCAGTGCCATGACTGAACACCAGCCGAAAAAAAAAACAAAAAAACAAGTGAACACCGGCCCAAACATCAGACCGGCCCACCAGGAATTGTCCCGGTCCTCCGATTAGCCACTCCGGGCCTCTGCTGCTCAACGTGCTGCAGCTGATTAGCTCTGAGGCCTGTAATGTTAGCAGTGCTCTTTTCCCCTCTGAATGTTTGTTTGGTCGCTTGTTCAACAAACTCGGGTTAGTTTGTGTGTTACTTAGCGTGTGGTTAGTTCAGCTCAGCAGACTCCTCTTTTAGAGCTGCAGGGCTTTTTCTGTTGGCTATAAATGATCAGTTACTAGACGCAAGTGTTTCTCTCTGAAATGAATTTGTCCATGAAACAAGGTGGCTTGCCTGACATCTGAATATTTATTTAGTTTAATGTGCCGGAAGGGCCAAAATCCATGATAGTTTCATAATTTATTGGAAATAGATTTTTTAGTCACTTTACAAGTTAAAGGTGGAACTTTGACAGAAAAACAAATGTTTGTTTTACATGACGCAAAAAAGCACTTTTCTCTTCAATAGGACCTTTCCTGCATGACCAAAACCCCTCGCTCCATTATTTAAGCTAACAGGCATTAACCTGCATTCTGAAAGTTCTGACTCTGAATCCATAATAGATAAATGCGCCATACAGGTGTGCCTGTGAGCTGAGCAGCCCCCCCCCCAGACTGAGGAGTTTCATTAGTATTGGATTCAGTGGATAGATGTTTTATAACACAGACTAAATACCCGCATTATAAAACATCAAAGAGTTTCAAAGAGTTTCATCAGGGCTGTTTTCAGGGGAAACTTTCTCTCCATCTTTCATTATTATCGGTTTTAGTCTGGGTTTTCTATTCAGACCTAGATGATGCTGCCAAGAAATGTTTATGTGGGAAATGTGTGTGTGTGTGTGTGTGTGTGTGTGTGTGGTCCCCTGCTATGTGTGGAAACACTAGTGTGCATCCATTTTGTGATTGATATGAAACCAGATTGTTTTGGTGTTTCCTGACAGGTGGCTCTGGAAGGACAAGGGACTTTTGGCTTTCATGCTGCTCCTGTGTGTGCATGTGTGTGTGTGTGTGTGTGTGTGTGTGTGTGTGTGTGTGTGTGTGTGTGTGTGTGTGTGTGTGTGTGTGTGTGTGTGTGTGAGAATAAGTGAGAACGCCAGAGAGTGATATGAGAGATGGTGTAGTGTGCAACTGAATGTGTCAGGATGAAGTGTGTTCATGTCTGGCAGGTCTCTTGTGTTTATTTACACATGCCTGTGTGTGTGTGTGTGTGTGTGTGTGTGTGTGTGTGTGTGTGTGTGTGTGTGTGTGTGTGGGGTGTCATCACTCCTGCCTCTACATCGCCCAGCTCTGTCTTTCAGGAGGGAGCCGGTGTATTAGTTGTTATGCTTTCTCCTCCTGGACCTCAGAGACATACAACGACTTTTCCTTGCACACACACTTTGACCATACAACAGTGCGTGTCTGTGTGTGTGTGTGTGTGTGTGTGTGTGTGTGTGTGTGTGTGTGTGTGTGTGTGTGTGTGTGTGTGTGTGTGTGTGTGTGTGTGTGTGTGCGTGTGTGTGTGAATGTGTATTACTCACATTGATGGGATATAAATCTGTTTACACAAAATGGAAATGATTGTATTTTAGTGTGAAGACTTGGGTTAAGGTCAGGTTAAGTATCCAGAAAATGCATGTAAGCCTATGTGATGTCCCAAAAAGTGATGGAAACATGTGTGTGCGTGTGTATACGCGTGTGTGTGTGCTGAGTTCTTCTGAGATGATGCAACACTGGTTTTTATGGTCCAATAAACACTCTTAGGGTGCTCAAGCTTTAGCAGGCATCTCTGTGATCTAATTAAATACTGGACACAGAGCGCTGAAACTGCCATCAGGCCTTTTCGTTACACAATGGTAAGTTAATCAAGAGGCTCATTTGGCAAATAATCAGTGTTTGCCTTTGAACACACTTTGAACACAGAAATAGAATCTATTTTATTCTTCTCTCGTTTTTTTCCTCTGTTATTGGTCTCTTATCCTTCTCTCTCTCTCTCCTCTCCTGTCCCCTTCTCTCTTTTCTTATTTACTTTTCAACTCCTTTCCTTTCCTTTTTATCTCCTAATCTATCATCTCCCTTTTTCCTTCTCTTCCCTCTTTGCTTTTCCCTTTCCTGTCCTCTCTCTCTCCCATCCTTTCCTTTCCTTTCCTTTCCTTTCCTTTCCTTTCCTTTCCTTTCCTTTCCTTTCCTTTCCTTTCCTTTCCTTTCCTTTCCCCCTTTTCTTTCCTTTAATTTTCCTCATCTTTCCTTTTCTGCCTTTTCCTTTCATTTCTACTTTCTTTTCATCATCTCTATTCTTTTACTTGCCTTTTCTTTCCTCTTTTCCTTTCCTCTCATTTCCTTTCCTCTATCCTCTTGTCCTTACCTTTCCTTTCCTTGCATCTCTCCCCTCTTCCTGTCCTTTCCTCTCCTCTTCTCTCCTCTCCTCATTATCTCTGCCATTGTTTCTTTGCAGCACTATCTTGAGGTCTGCTCTTCTCTCACATACTGTAGTCTTCATCACCACAGGCTCAAAGTGACGGAACAGCTGGAGCAAATATTACCAAACGCAGGAGAAACGCTCTCACCGGGGCGTTGCTGAATGTGTCCATGTGTTTGTGAATGAGAGAGTGAACGAAAGAAAGAGAGAGAGACATTAAGAGAGAACATGCAAGTCTGCAAACGTCCCTAGATCCCTGTGTGTGTGTGTGTGTGTGTGTGTGTGTGTGTGTGTGTGTGTGTGTGTGTGTGTGTGTGTGTGTGTGTGTGTGTGCGTGCACCTGCGTGTGTGTGTCAGTACTGACCCACTTTGTCTGCCATGCAGCAGTGGCAGCAGCTTGTGCAACAGAGCAGGATCTGCATTTTTTAACAGCAACAGTCTCCTGTGCTGTGCTCTGCACCGAACACACACAGCCACAGTGTGAGTGTGTGTGTGTGTGTGTGTGTGTGTGTGTGTGTGTGTGTGTGTGTGTGTGTGTGTGTGTGTGTGTGTGTGCAGCCAGAAGGATCAGACCATCAACACTGCTGCACTGCACAGCATTAGCTCCAGAAAACCTAAAATGTTGAAAAAAAAAGAAAAGAAAAGAACAAATATACCTAAAGTTCATCGACTCAGCTTCCTGAGTCTGCTCAGGTTGTACATTATGAAGCATTTTATAAGTATTTGTCAGTTAACGAGTGATTGCTCTATTTGCACAACCCTGCACGGTTACATATTTCCACTTTTTCTATTTTCTTAATAATTAACTTTAGCATTTGATGCTTAGATTTAATGGATTTATATTTCTTCTATCTTTATATTATTGTCCTTTATATTTCTTTATCTAACTCTCATTTTTACTCCTATTTAATGATTATTCTTTGTTGTACCACAGCTTTTCAGCGCAGCCTCCAGAGTATCCTACCCTGCATTTTACTGCAACGATTCTCTGAGCCTGTGACAAATAAAACCTTTGAATTTGGGATCGCTGAGTTTGTTTTTCAACACCATTAAGTCACAGACTTATATTTCCCTTGTGTTGCTCGACATAAAGCAACAAATAAAGATGTAATAAAAATGTAAACAGCACAGTTGTACAATTTACCGGGCACCAAAAAATCAAAAATAAAGAAGCCCAAAAAATTATAGAGATTTTTCCTCCAACAACCATTTCTTGTCTCTTAAACTGAAAGATTAGATCTTGACATTGACTAGAAGTAGACAAACAGAGACAGATAAAGGAAGGCATCCACATCTGACAACATCTTTGAACAGAGGTCGAGGACACGATTTCCCCTGTATAAGACATTTATCACACCACTGACACACACATAACGAGCAAACTCCATCCACCAGTGAAAGAGGAGTTTATGATTATATATTTTTTATTTTTTGTCAAACAGGATTAACAGTTTGATGCCACCAGTGTAATGAACCTGGGAATCCCAGTTTAAAGTGGCAGGTGTTACACTTTCCAAACAGTCAATAAATGGTTGATGACATGATATCTCTTCATGAGTTCTAAACATTTTTAAACATGTGTGCACAAACTGTTAATAAATACTTTATAACACATTAAGGCTTGTTTGTGCATGTCATTATATATGTTCACAGCAACATTATACTGTTACCTGTTCAGTCACCAACTGCAGACACTTCACTGGACAAGTTTAAAATTACCTCTACATTAAAGTGAGTTATAAACCATGAAATATTTATATACTGCTTCCAAATGTGGAACAGGATGTTTAAAGTAAAATATATCTTTACCACCAAAAAGTGATGAAAGGACGCTGCAGATCAAACTGTGGGTATCTATAACGACAGTTTCCAGTATACAGTGGTAGATCAGCATGTCACAGCACCATTCTGAGCTGGGTTTTGTGTTGTTTTTTGAGGCAGGCAGAGCGGCATGACACAGCACGATGCAACAGCAGTTGAAAAACTGATGACTTTAATATTTAAAGTCGCTGCCACAGTGTGAAAATAAATGCTTTAACACGTTCAGTGCCATCTTGTAGGAAATGCTCTCTTTCTCTGATCTTTCAGACTTGGCTCAACAATCATTTCTGTACCTGGACAAAGAGCACATTGAATTTATACCTTAACACAAGTAAAATATTATTTATTCTGAAATATAAATTTTCAGGTCTGTGGGTCGTCTGTAAGACTCAAAATCATGGTGTCCATAGTTTTGTCTAAGAGATACTCTTTTTTTTTTTTTTTTTAAATTAACTTTATTAGCTATTTGCATTCCTTCAAAACTCTGGGCTATATCATGAATAAAAGGTGTTTTTAAAAATATGCACAACTTTTCAAACATGTTGCTTTTCCTGGTGGAAATCTGTTTGACTGTTTCCACAACTGCATACACACATACATACATCCCTATATGTACCCATATATGAATACATGCACAGTTACATGCACATACATTCATGCATAAGTACATGATATATACAGTTGTCAAACTCTCTCTCTCTCAGACACACACACACACACACACACACACACACACACACACACACACACACACACACACACACACACACACACACACACACATGCTTTAGGAAAGGAGCTAATCACACAGTGAGTCATCGGACAAGGATTACTCTCCTCTTCTTCTTCCTCTCTGCTCTCTCTTCTTCTTCTTTCTGTCTCCTCACTTCTTCTTCTTCTTCTTCTTTGTTTTTCTTCTTGTACTTCTTCTTTCTCTTCTCTTCTATTCCCCTCTTCTTCTCTTTTCTTCTCCTCTCCTCTTCCACTCCAGTAATGGTAGCATCATGTATATTCTATGAGAGATAAAAGCACAGGGGAGCAACAATAGACCAATGTGTGTGTGTGTACGTGACATGTGTGCGCGAGTGCATGAGTGTGTGTGTGTGTGTGTGTGTGTGTGTGTGTGTGTGTGTGTGTGTGTGTGTGTGTGTGTATGAGGTGGGAGTGAAGTCAAACAGACGGCTAATGGTTTTCCTTTAATAAACCACTGTACTGCTCTTGGATGATTCGCCTTCACACGCAGACTTCAACAGCCATGACTAAGATTAGCCTGAGGATAAACACAACAGGAGAGGAGAGGAGAGGAGAGGAGAGGAGAGGAGAGGAGAGGAGAGGAGAGGAGAGGAGGAGAGGAGGTGGAGGTGGAGGTGGAGGAGATTAGATGAGATGTGAGGAGAGGAGAGGAGAGGAGGGGAGGGGAGAGGAGAGGAGAAGAGAGAGGAGAGGCGAGGAGGGGAGAGGAGAGGAGAGGAGGGGAGAGGAGAGGAGAGGAGAGGAGAGAAGAGGAGAGGAGAGGAGAGGAGGGGAGGGGAGAGGAGAGGAGAGAATAGTGTGGACAGACCATCAGAGCTTAAATTTCACATCCTTACATCACTCATCTCTCCTGTCCAGGGAACTCTGTGTGTGTGTGTGTGTGTGTGTGTGTGTGTGTGTGTGTGTGTGTGTGTGTGTGTGTGTGTGTGTGTGTTAATTGTTTAACACATGCATGTATTTTTTTTATTTATGCTTCTCTCCATGCATGTATGTGTCATTTTGTGTCACAGGTGTCAGTTTGTGCTCACCTGTTTGTCAGACACTTATCTCTCTCTCTCTCTCTCTCTCTCTCTCTCTCTCTCTCTCTCTCTCTCTCTCTCTCTCTCTCCTTCTTTATTCTCTTTTCCAACATCACATCATCATGATTTCCTTCCTCTTCTACCCCCTCATCCCTTAAACCATCGCTCCTCCTGAAAAATGGAAAACTAAGGTTTGTTATTTTCGTGCACAGTTTCTGTTCCAGGTGTTGCACACATATTCTTTATCTCTCAGACTCTCACGAACATTTTCTACCTGTGTGTGTGTGTGTGTGTGTGTGTGTGTGTGTGTGTGTGTGTGAGAGAGAGAGAGAGAGAGAGAGAGAGAGAGAGAGAGAGAGAGAGGCCATGTATTCCTCACATTGTGGAGACTTACCTTACTTATGTGCATATTAATAAGGCGAATGTAAACACACTATATTCGCATCTGTATCTAATGGACATATTCATGGAAAGTTTGTTTGGTTTACTGTAAGTAGAACCAGAGAGTAATGCTAATTCTAATGGACATTCAAATCTAGATGTTTACACCAGGGATGCTTTAGAGCAAAGGATGACGCATTACAAGCTGCACCAATGGTATGAAACGGTTCACTTCCTGTCTCCTAAGTGGTTGCGATCACCTCTTCCCTGACTATTGCTTGTCCATGTCAAAGCAATACAACACCACATACAAATTTTAATGTTTGTGCTTTATTTTGCTGCTCATTTGTATCTGCTGGCTCGGAAGATTTCAGCTTCAGTTCAATCAGGAGTTTGCTTACAGTGACCTATTTGTCTTCCGTTTATTCTTCCATCCCAACTCTGACATGCACCATAACTGGCAGCGCTGTGATGTCGTCTGCAGGCTAATGGTTTGCATGTTAATCTTAACTATCATTGAAGATGAGAGATAACAGTGCATGACAAAAGGAAAAGAACCATTTGATTAGAGGCTGTGAGCCAGGCAGTTGTCCAAAAACATTAATTCAAAGAGAAAACTGTTTGATGGATTCAGTATTTAGAGTGTGTGATATGTGTGACTCCTGCCTCTGAGTGTCAAGACATACACACACCTGCCTAACCCTAAAATGAACCCCGTAAGGAAGACGAGTCCCCACAATGTGACTGTGTGCCCCTACGTCATGAGTAATTAAAGTTCACCTGCACACACACACACACACATACACACACGGTAGCGATGCCTGACCTTGCATGGAAAAAATCACAAATTAGACAAAATGAAAATGCAAGGATTTTTGTTGTGACCTTGATTTTCACATCCTCTCAAGAGGGTTTGCCAACACACTCATTAAAAAAAACTCCTCAAAGTTCAGCTCTGGCTCGTCTCCTGACAGATGATATTATTAGGCCTGATGCAAAGACCAAGTCAGATCTGCCTCTGTCAGGCATTGATTAAAGTGAAATCTGATCCTGTGGATAAACTGTGGTTTCTCCTTTCAACATTATGGTCAGAGACTGATGTAATGTGGCTGAGACTGACTCATTCACTCACTGGTTGCTCAGCTCCACATAACTAATTACCTGCTTAGGGCCCCTTGATGACCCCTGCTGAAGTATTCCCAAATGATCTAATCACAAGTGTTGCTCACCTTTTCATTAATTGTAACGCTGTTTAATCTTATAGTTTACTTGCACTTCACTGTTGGAAGATTCCCCTTCTCAGCAGAGAGAAAACTGGCAAATTGTCTTGTTATTAGTGAGAGTGAGACTAAAAATGTGTTCCGGGGTTTGCTTTATTGATGAATCTGACTGTCTTAATTCTGATTGAGGCTACTTTTATATGTTGTCCTCAATCTGATACATTTGGGACACATTTTTCTGTTGCCATTTTCCTTCCTCCAGTGTCTAACGCTCTACCAGCCACCAGAGGGATTTCTCTTTGAATTGCCTCTTAGGAGATTGCTTCAAGGTTTGTATGGAGACATTTGATTGTTTTCTTAGACAGCTTCAGCCTATTTGGGAACCACTGCTGTTGAGGGCCCAGTGAGACGGTTGTATATTTGATGAGGTTGTATAAATGTTAATAAAAGTTAACTTGATGCCTTTTTTCTGTCGGTATGAGCAGTTACATCTGAATTCATGCAACTTTTCCAACCCAGTACTGGCGGTCTAGCAGACGCAAAGCTGATTTGACGTGATGCTCCCGTACAAACAATACATGTTAACAGTCTGCATTTAAAACATGGACATAAAAGAAATGGGCAAACAGAGGGCCCTTCCTGAAGGGAAGACGACCAACCTGCAGTAGACTGAAACAGATCCAAAACTTTATTACGGGAGTATGTTTGTTTATAGTTTTTAAGTGACTCTCAACATAATCTCAGCTTTTAAAATTTCATCATCTCAAGATTTTAAAGATCCTTATCCTTATGTGATGGGCTTATTCATTCAATCCATATCCCATTATACTTAAATGTGTGTGTGTGTGTGTGTGTGTGTGTGTGTGTGTGTGTGTGTGTGTGTGTGTGTGTGTGTGTGCGTGCCTGTGTATGTGCTTATGTATGAGATGTGAGTAAATTAAGCACTTCTAAATTGTGCTGTTGAGGTAAATTACACAACAGTTTCTCATATCTGTTCTCCAGAGGCACCTGCAATACTGTCACAACAGCCGAGCTAGCTTATTACGGCTATAGCTTTATTGATCCCAACACACACACACACACACACACACACACACATGTATCTTGCACTCAGAGTCACAACACCTGCATGCAACAAAGTTATGCTGAGAAGAACAGAAAGTCACACACCCACGCTGTGTGCGACATTTGGAAATGCAGATATGAAAACTGTTTGTGCCACACACACACACACACACACACACACACACACACACACACACACGCACACACACACACACACACACACCTTGGGTCATTAAGGACTCCCACCAGTGTGTCCTGTAAGCAGTTTAGTTCCCTGGTGGACCGGTAATATACCGCTGTGTGTGTGTGTGTGTGTGTGTGTGTGTGTGTGTGTGTGTGTGTGTGTGTGTGTGTGTGTGTGTGTGTGTGTATCGTTGTGTGTGTGTGTGTGTGTGTGTCGTTGTGTCAGCTGTTTTGTGCCTGTTAAGCCAGAGTTACAGTTTCTTAGTTGGCTTGGGAACAGTTTGTTAGCTAGCTGAGGGACGAGGACCTGCTGAAAAATCATTACACGGGAAAGTGGTTAAAGGCACAGTTCATGTTTTGAACTCCTGCTTTTACTGTTTTCTGCAGTTTTGGTAATTTATTTATTTGACTTTAGATTATTCTACTGATTCCTTAAAGACGTTTTGATTGGTTTTCATATTATAGGCTTCTGTCAGTCTTACTTTTCTAGTTTAGTTCTGCATAAATGTATTCATCCTAATCCACTGCTTATGTTTCTTCCTGATTTAACTTCACTTAGCAGCATCATATGCTAAATGCTTGAAATCCATCCATCCATCCATCCATCCATCCATCCATCCATCCATCCATCCATCCATCCATCCATCCATTTTCTATGCCGCTTATCCCTTTCGGGGTTGCGGGGATGCTTGAAATGATTACTATAAAATTGATTTGAACTCTCAAAGCAGATCTGAAACAAAGGGGTTGGGTTATGAATTTGCTCGCAAGCAAAACTTTATCAATATAGCAATTTATGTACAAAACTAAAGTTATACCATGCTTTTATGAAGAAGAAAAACAAGAGAGACACAGAAGAGAGGATATAAAAATAGGGATAATTAAGTGAAAAACCCAAAAGTCCGAAAGCCAAAGAAAACAAATAGGTTTTAGGCTATTTCTGTTTTTAAGTTGTGCACTGATTCAGTTCCTTTGAGTCTTCAGGAGCAACAACAGCAAAAGCACGATAGCCTTTAGTTTTCAGCCCTGTCCTTGGAAAGTCCCAATAAACTGACTGCACTCAGTTACATTAAACATTGTTTGACTGGAATCTGGATAAATCGAATGTGATCTGGCTGTCTGAGCTGATTAATGACAGATATGTGAGGAGAGATGACTAATGCAATCTGCAAAACTTGGTTGTTTAATGTCTCCTGCAAAAAATGTGTTAGCGTTGTCATAGCTGTTGGGTGAAAACCACCAGGTTTTCCTGAGGCGTGGAAATGATCGGCGCCATGTTCAGCACTCATGATCACTGTCCAGAGGCTTCCAGTTGCGCTGTTGCTGTTGACATCAGTGGCTGAAACACTAACTGATGCTCTTTTTGCTTAAAAGGGTGTTATGTAATGTCAGATTATTTCTTGGAACTGTTACAACTCTTTCTTTTCAAAGAGAGAGAGGATGAAGAGCAACATGGATGAAAGGAGAGAGGAGAGAGGGAGATACTGTGAGACAGGAGAGAAGCTCTCCAGCAGCTGGAATTGATTTTTTAGGAAGCGACGGAGAGAAGCAGGAAACTGCTGCTACATCCCCTCGAGCCTCTTCTCTCTCTCACACACACACGCACACACACACACACACACACACACACACACACACACACACACACACACACACACACACACACACCTGTGAGAACACACCTGCACACACACTTTGCTGATTCTGCACATGACACACTCTCTCTCTCTCTCTCTCTCTCTCTCTCTCTCTCTCTCTCTCTCACGCACACACACATACCTCTGCCTCTCCGTCTCTTTCCTTTTCACCTTGCACAAACTCAGACTCAAATCAGCAGAGATCACCTTTGAAAATGTTTCTTTGTTGGGTTTTTCTTCCCATCAGAGTCGCTAAATTAGCTCTCTGGTAGACTCTGTTACACTTCAAAAGGCAATGCGGAGCGGAAGTAATGAAAAATACCTGTGTGTGTGTGTGTGTGTGTGTGTGTGTGCTGTACAATTCATTACAATGATATTGATCTGCTCAGAGGAACCTCTGAGATTACTGCTGCCACTGTTTCCTTTGGAGGCCACAGCAGCATTTTGATTTATGACGAGTCAGCAGGAATTTATTTGGCTATGAGCACCTGAAAAGAATAAGTGGGTATGTTGTTATTGTTTTTTTTGTGTATGTTTAAGCTATATTTATGTAAACTTGAACAAAATGTGAGCGAGGATCACTTATTTTGGCATGTAGCTACCACATGGACGCCATTCAAAATGCTAATGTCACAGATTTCCCTGCACACTAAACAACTGCGAGCCATCTAAAGCTTCAGATTTCTCCACTTGAAGTAGTATGAGGCTGAACAACGTGCCTGTTTTTATTTTTTTAACCTTAAAACCATGACAGCAAAAGTGTGAGAACCAAACGTATCTGCTCTAAGACACGATCGTTAGCATGTCCTGCTAACTAGCTTACTACCTGCAGTGTTGATTAACCTTAAAGTTAAAATAGTTTGTAGGTTTATGTTAAAGCTACTAGCACATCCACTGTATTTCAAGGTTAGGTTAATGTCAATCACTTTTTTTTTTCAGATTTATAGAAGAATTTACAATTTATCAACCCTAGCTACAGTACACACTACTCTTGCTTAACATCCTCATCCTAAAAGCCTTTTCTCTCGTAACCTTAAAAAATTAAAGCCTATTGTTTAAAAAGTACAAACAAGTATGGAAACTAAGTGGCCGAGAGTGATGTGTTAGAAAGAAAGAATAATTTCTTAATTACTTAATTCGTTCAACTTTTTGCCTTGGACATGTAGCTTTAGCATCAGTCTTTAGCACAATATCATGCATGTAGCCATTAAGTGAAGACTTTGAATAATATAATGTCAGCAGGAAGCTTTAAGTCAGCTCGAGATGCCATTCTTAATACCTAATCGAGACCGTTAGCTTAATTAGCGAGCTAGCTACAGCTGCTAAAATCTGTCAGTGACAGTTGTCATTACAGCTAGTAAAATTCACCCGTTGCCAGCAAGAAATGAGAAGCTGCTGTTGTTTCAAAACCTAAACCTGCCTCTTATATTGCTGTACACTTTGAAAAATTCAAGAAAAATTAGGTTTGCTTCTGCGAGTTTGAAGCGAGAATGATTTCCGCATTTCCAATCAAAAACTGGAAGTCATCTGCTAAAGTCACCAAATTCATCCTCGACCGGTCGTGTGTGTTTTAGACTTCCTAACTTGAAAATCAACGAACTGTTGCTCGAAATAAATGCCTTTTCTGTTAGCGAGGCTCACCTGTGTGAAGGTGTGTGAACAGAAGGCAATGAAAAACAGCACTTTTGCTCAGCCAGCTTAACCCAGACAAATAAATGTTAATGAAAAACGAGCCCTTAAACTGAACCTGTAATTTCTGCAGGAGTAGATACAGCGTGTGTGTGTGTAGAAGCAAAGGCATACCTCACCTGTGCGTGTGTGTGTGTGTGTGTGTGTGTGTGTGTGTGTGTGTGTGTTTCTGCACTACCACATGCATACACTCATACAGCCACAGGAAAACCCTGTAAAGTAACTGTGTAATTATGCAAAGAAAACTGACTGCACATGCTCTGAAAAACGAACAAGTGATTCTTCAAAGTGGATCAACAGTTGTGGAGAGTTTTCAGTAAAATGAATGGAAATATGAATATGGATCAGAGTGCTACCTTTTCTGCCCTGTCAGCTTTTTTTTTTTTTTTTTTTTAAGAAGCATTGCAGCACCACAGACCTACTTTTCCAGCTCATACCCCTGCATATTGCACCAGAGGCTTTTAGATGCATTTAAAAATGGAGCAAAATGGAGAGAAACTCAGAAAACAAACATTTATGTCACTTTTGCTCATCTTTTTGGTTCCAAAACTGTGACACCTTAAGGCAGAAATGCACTTAATAGACCGACATAAGTAAATGTTTGGACTAATTTACTGCATATCACGTTAAGTACTTATGTGTTTTTTATGTCTTTGGGCCACAAAAAAAAAGAAGACAGAAGAGAAACAATTTAAAACATTAAAACATTAAAAGCAACAACAAATATTTGATTCTGTCAGAAGAAAAATCAATCCCAGATATTTGGGTGTTTCTACAGATAAAGTTTTTGGACATTTTTGCAGCCTTAATTCAAGCCAAATTCTTCACACAGAAGCTTTAACTGTAAGATGGTTTAAAAGAAAGTCATTGCTGGTTTTGCTGCCTTGTTCATTTTTTGGCTCAGTGCTTTCTGTTTACTACACTGTGCCAACATCTCACGCTTAACGTAATTGAGGCTCATATGACTGAACCTCTTTGAAGAAAATTCCTCTGATTCAGCTCTGCCCTCCTATAATAACGCCAGACTCATTATTGGCAGTTATAAAGAAAACCTATTAAAATCGATGCACCAGAGTTATACAGATTTTTATGCCACACATTCAAAACTGGCACCGACATTACCCACAATGCAATTCAATTGTTTGGTTGGAGATTCCGGTATGTAATGCTGGTAGCAGCTAATGTAACATTGAGCTGCTGACCTCAGGCAAAGATGAGGAATGGGCTACTCCACAACCCCAAATTTTTATTTTATTTTATTCCAGTCTTCAGTCGATGCTGACTCAAGTGACATCACTTCCATAAAAGGCAATGAAAAACAATATTAAAAAACAGTTGTCCTTGGTGACACTGTGAGTCCACAGGTGGACAGTTTAGAGCTTCGCAATTGATTCAAAATTCTGATGGTGTCAGCAATTTCGGACAAAATTCTCACAATGTGTCTGATGTTTTGGCCTGCGCCTACACATTACCCAATCAAAATGTAGAATGAAATCACACAGAATAGACTGGTGAGATGGCGTTATGCTAAAAGCAAAACAAAATCTGCATTTCAACATTGAACAGTCTGACCTTTATTAGACCCATCTCACACCGTCTGACATGCAAGCCAGTCATCTGCATGACTCCATTTCATTTGTCTGAGGTTTGACTGGTGCCCTTTTAAAACTCTTCTCCAAGCAATGTTTTAAATGGAATTAGCGCCACCTAACTCCTAATATTCATATAATAGCAGTGGATGGAAATGTCCATAAATTTACATTTTCTTTTGCCATTTATGTAGAAATGTGTCCTAAATTTGAGCAGAAACTTGATTTTTGTTTGTTTCCTTTTCCTGTGCTGTCTGATTTGGCAACTGTATATAGTATATAATATATAATATAAATACAGCAATAGGTCTGACTTTGCTGCCGACAGATAGCCTAAGAGTCAAGTCCTTCTGCAGGCTGTGTAATCGAACAAAGGTCAGAGGTTAGAGAACTTTCTTGTTAATCTGTGTCCAAGTTTCTTGTGGCAGGCGACAGGGATCAGAACGAGGTGAGAATATTGACCAATGTGGATGAAATCATATTTCCTGAACACTTTTCTTAAACACTCTGTAAAACTACAGCAAGGTTTTAAAGAAACAAGTCGGTGAGGGATAAGTTATGAATCAGGAGGATGTGGTAATAGCACATAGATCCACAGACATGACATGGATGATAGAGCAATAGAGGTTTTACTGTCTGAATAAATTGAAACTGACAAGTGTAATTTATTTTTTTTCTACTTGCATTTATCAAGCTATTTTAGAGGCAATTTAGATCCCAATGAAGTCCATTCTCCCAAAGTAGACACACACACTACACACACACACACACACACACACACACACACACACACACACACACACACACACACACACACACACACACACACACACACACACACACACACGCTGAGTGATGTGTATTGGCAACATACATCTTCATTAGTGTCCAGTCATATCTCTGCTCTTCTCACACTTTGTGGCTCCAGTTTCTTTGTTCCTCCCTCATGAATGTTAAAATCTCTGCGTATTAACACTCTGTCATAGTGAGGCATAATGACTGAGAGACGCTCAGAGGATTGTTTAGTCAAATTTCCAGTTAATCATGGATATGCTTGCTTAACCTCACGCAGGAAAACATTCTCCAGAGTGAGAAAGAGAGAGGCGCGAATGAGAAATATGACTCTATTTCCATTTTACTGCAATGAGTAAAATTTATGGCAACAATTTTTCCTGGCTGATGCCGAGTTTGAAGACAGGTAGTGCAGGCGCAAAACGAAAGATGGTCTCGGCGAATATGACGTCTGGAATGATCTGCTATGATGGCACCTCTGAAAAAAGTCATGTTTTTGTTTTTTAAGGCATTGACACACATGTAGCAGTCCTGGAAGATGCAGACAGATGATCAGATTACACATTTCATCAGTTGTTTAGACATTTCACCCCAAATCACAAATGCCAACCTGTTGATGGTGCTCGAGCAAATGTCAGAGGAGCTCCAAAATCATCATCATCATCATCATCATCATCATCATCATCTGGGAACCTTGAAACCTTGAAGACGGGAGAAAACATATTTTAGTCTATCATTTCAGGAAAGTAAGGGACTAAGTAAACCAAATTAATTAAACACATTGAAACCATTACAGCTTATCTGCAGGTGCAGGGGCTTGCTCGACCTCAGCGTTTCTAAAAATGACCTGACCTGTAATTGACGTCTCTAATGTAATATTAACAGATAAGAAACGAGCGGCAGCTTACCTCAGGCATCCTACAGGTAGTGGTATCATGAGGTGAAATAATAATATCAATAGCTTGACATGAGCCTGACACTGATAGTGATGAACAATTCTATTAACCCAATTTGATTATTTATAGCGCCAGCTTTTTGCTTTTGGGCTTGTGAAAACTTATTCAACCTTTTAAATATTCAGCTCAGCTTGGGCGTCTGAATGTTTTGACATCTCACTCCTGAGCTGTTTTGCCTTCAAGACAGATTAGTGGGCCAGTGATCTGAAAACAGGCACAACGACCCCGGTAAATAAGTTCAAGTAGTTTAATGAAATCTGTGTGATTACGGTCATTCTTCTCCATTGCCTCTTTGTTTTCAGGAGCACCTCCTCAGATACTGTTTAATCAGAAGCCGCTGTATTTAGCAGCCATTCATCACCACAATGCTCTCTCCCACTGTTCACTGCCGCACACATTTCCTCTTTATCACAGCAAAATGTCGTGAACTGAGCTCGGATTTCTCTTGGATGGGGTCCTTACTCAGTCAACCAAAGGCTAACTAGCTAATTAGATCTCAGGCTACCTGCTGTGTTTGCCCTTGAGGAAGGCAGCAGTTTAATACCAGGGAGTGAGTGCAGATTTTTTTGTGCATTGAATGTGTATTTGACTCTGTGTAAGTGTACATGAATGACTTCCTGTATGGATGCATGCACAGTCTTGATGCACACACGTGTATGTACATTGTTTCTCTTTGCACGTGCACATGTTTGAGAGAGAGAGAGTGTGTGTGTGTGTGTGTGTGTGTGTGTATGTGTGTGTGTGTGTGTGTGTGTGTGTGTGTGTGTGTGTGTGTGTGTAGTTGTATGAGGGTAAGTGCTGTTAATATGAAACGAATGGATCAAAGCTGATTGTTCATGTGATTATGTTTATATATGATTTTCTATTAAAGACCAGTTGTGGCATTCTGCTTCTTCTACGCCCCCATGTTGAACAGGAGTTGCTTATTTTTAGTCTTTTTACTCGTGTGAAAAAAAAAGTTCCACTTCATAAGTATCAGTAAAGCAACAACACTTCAGTAGACCACTATTTCCACCAGTGGACACACATGGTTGGTCCAAAACTAATCTGCATATACTGTTACATACACTTTAATGCACTCAGTGGCCACTTCATTTGGCACACCTGTAAAATCTGATGCCTTCCAAAATAACAGCTCAGCCATAAATTCCACCTCCACAAAGTTCCAAAGGAGTGTGGAAGAATGTGAGAACACGTTTATTTTGGTTCAACTTCAGTTCAGTTACCAGCTCTCTGAAAGTTTGAACAAAAACAATTAACAGATTTGTTGCTAAGTTACTTATTTCTGTTTTATTATTATTATTGTCAAGTTTGAAAGGGAGAGGATCATTTCACTGGTGAGGCTCTACAGGTGTGGACGGGAAAAAATATAGGTAATTATATGAAATAGGTAAGGGATAATGCCCGACGAGGTGTCCATTATCAGAAATGAATGGACGACGTGGAGGCGTGAACCGTCCAACGCGATAATGGACACCTTGAAGGGCATTATCCCGCTTACCACGGTCACTTACGAAAGAAATAAATATTAAATCAGTTATTAATACGGTAATGTTGTTTTTTACTGTTAAAATCGTAAGTTTTTCACAAGAAGTGACGCGTTGCCAAGGTAACCGGCTCTGGCCACAGAGCCTGCAGCTCGGATGATCATCTCAGTGAGATGATTGCTTAACGTTATGTTACGTGATACAAAGTATCATTTTAGAGGGCAAGTGCACCTCTTACCGCTTGTGTGTGTCCAGAGGAAACTATAAAATCACTCATGTTGTCTACTGTCTTGCCGTTGTGATAAACAATCAGGCTATTTGACCGGAACTTTTTTATAGGTGTCCTACAACACTTTTTAACAGACACCCTGTAGCCAATCAGAATCGAGTATTCACCCAGACCATGGTATAACTTCTGCTAATATCCACAACATACATCTGACCTCTTATATATTTATGGGCAACATTATCCACAAAATGAAGCCACATTTATTTTCCAGCCGTTTTGGTAAAACATCATCCACATGCATAAATACATAAATTACATAAAAACTAAATTATAACAGAGAAAATGTAGAAGTTCATGGTGTCATGTAAATTGTTTACAGGTGTGTTCACATCCTCTCCTCCCTAGATAAACCTGCTGAGACTCTTCAGGCTAACTAACAGGCAGGAAACTGAGTTCCTCCACTGAAGGAACTCAAGATGAGTGACCAGGGCTCATCTTCATACATGTCAGACTCTGTGTTCAATGATTTCCGTCTGGAGGGATACTTGTGTGATGCTGTCATCAAAGTCCAGGATGTCGAATTTAAGATCCACAAGCTCATCCTCTGTAAATGCAGCCCATACTTCCGGTGAGGTTATCAGGTGATATCAGGAAGCAGCTGATCAATGTCTATCCCTCAAATGAGATAAAACAAGTACGAGATAGAAGAGAGGATATTGAAGACCTGATGGAGAACGTACAGAACATATTTTCAAGGATAATTCAAGTTTTCAAGTAATCAAAGTTTTACCAGGTTTTGTGTCTGTTTGCACACACTCAGTTTCCAGTTCAAAAGGTTTATGCTGCTATTTAGTGCATTGGGTTCAATACTACTGTAAGACTACAAGAGGTTTTTATTGTTATCAGTGAGAAGAAGAGAAAAGAAAACACTGAATTCTGTTTCTTTTCGATCCTTTGTTGTGTCTTCATCCTGACCCACAGAGCTCTCTTCCGTCGCTGGTCAACCCCAGACAAGAAGGTCTTTGACATCCCGGGCGTGTCTCCCGCCTCCATGCAGCTCATCATTGAGTTTGCATACACCGGCATTGTTTCTGTGACAGAGGACAATGCAGAGGAGCTGCTGCTGGCGGCCGATCAGTTCAACGTAATGGGCATTGTGCAAGCCTGCTGCCACTTCCTGAAGGAGCATCTCAGCCCAAGCAACTGCATCGGCATCTGGTGCCTCAGCGACATCTGCTTCTCCCCGCGACTGCAGCACAAGGCCTACTGCTACATCATTGATCACTTCGAGGAGGTTGCTGCCTGTGAGGAGCTTCAGCAGCTCTCCATGCAGCAACTCACTGACATCCTGGACAGAGACGACCTCAATGTGAGACAGGAGAGTGCTGTGTACGAGGCCGTCCTTCGCTGGATCGCCCACAAACCAGAGGAACGGAAAACACACTTGGCTGCACTCTTATCTAAGGTACGATAACGCCACTGCATTGAGTTTAGATTAACCTCTTCAACATGCTGTGTTATACTGCATATGTGCTGATGAGCATGTTGTTACCATGGATACCAAATGATTGTTACATAAATATAGGCTATATATATATGGATCAGGAGACTATCAGCGTAATCACAGTTGAGCTTTTGAATGTATGCTAAAATCACATATCTACAATAACAAAGCTTTCACACCACAAGCAAAACACACTGGAGTCCACAGTTGTTTAATTCACACCAGAGCTCCCTTTCACACCAGCTGAGACAAATTAAACAAAAACACCAAATTTACTTGAATCACACTTAATAGGTTCAGAGTGAAAGTGAAAGTTTGGGAGGCTGAGACTGGGTTTAAGACTAACCCAATACTGAGAGCAAAATGCATTAAAATGTGTTTCAGTGCAGCCAATAAGCATCGTTCTGAATGTTATGTTAAAACAACACATATGTATATCCTGAAAGGAAGACTCCATATTGTTGTTACGGTCAACAAATCCCATATAGACACCAAAACAATAAATTAATCCTGTTATCAAGTATTTGTCAGTTCATCCGAAGCCAGATATATTTTATCCCTCTTACTTCTCACAGACCTCCATTGTTGTGCAAAATTATTAAAAACACATAAATAAGCCACACAGCTCCTTCATTACCATAAATTCTGCCAATTTAGTATTTCCAGTCAATCCTACAAACACCATCCGACTACTGTTAACACTCTCAGGCTGAAAATAATTCCCAACAAATGCACTGTTTTCTCCTGTTTTTGTAATGTTTATTCGAAACGACAGTGACCTGCTGTTTTAGGAAATTATTTAGGCTTTTAGAAAAAGTTAAGGTATATGCTTGTGGTCTGTTTTTTTTTAAAGATTTATGTCTTCAGCGAGAACAAATGGACTTGGTGCTGCAGCCAGGCTGGGAAAGTTAGAAAGCATTGCAATATTACAGTCTTATAATGATAATGAAGATATAGAATATCACCAGTCTTATCCTTTAATTTAATCCTGAAATTTGGGTTGACAGGATAAATGTGTGAAACCAATATCAGCCTCAGTTAAACCACAGTCCATTATGTCTAATTCAAAGACTTCTCTGTGTAGGTCCGGCTGGCCTCGACAAGTGAAGAGTACATCACACAGAACGTGATGTCCAATGAGCTGGTGAGGACCGATAATCAGTCCCTGGGCATCATCTCAGAAAGCATACGTCTCCTCAGCGCAAACAGGGCCAATTTTCATTACCCACAGGCTCGTCCTCGCCTGCCCAGTGACATCCTGTTGGCCACTGGAGGCTGGATAGACGGCGGACCAACTAACTTCATTGAGGCCTACAATATCCGTGCTGGCCGCTGGGTCACTGTGAACTCTGATGGGAGTTTGCGTGGCTATCACGGCACTGCCTGCCTCCATGGGTCTATGTTCTGTGTCGGTGGCTTTGATGGTTTTGAGGAACTCAACAGCGTGCACCGATTTGACCTGACTACACTCACCTGGCATGAGGCAGCGCCAATGCATTGCCGCCGCTGCTATGCGAGCGTCACTGTGCTTAATGGGTACATCTACGCTATAGGAGGTTATGATGGGCGTGATCGACTCAGCTCTGCGGAGTGCTACAGGCCCGAGACCAACCAGTGGACTCAAATTGCACCCATGCATGTGGAGAGGAGTGACGCCAACTGCACAACCCTCCACAACAAGGTGAGAGTTAAAGGATAATGGTGGCTGGAACATTGTTTCTACCTGTTTGAAACAAGCTTCAGAGTCTACAGACCCACACTGTTAGATAAAAATCTAATTAGTTTTTGAAATGAGTGTAATAATTGGCCTGAGACTAAAGGTCTGTAGCAACCCACATCTAAGAATCTATAATGTTCTATGCATGAAAGTGTTAAGAGACTCATGTTGCTGTATCATATAGTCCTGTACTTCATTTGTGTGCAGATGTTTGAGCAGAAAGGTCAACATGTTAAACATTCATGCAGCAACTCTTCATTATAAAGTATGCATAGCACTGGTTGTCAAAATATAAATAGATATAATGTTTTCTTTAAACCAAGAAAAATGCTAAATGACTTACTGTAATGACTCCTGTTCTCCCCAGGTTTACATTTGTGGTGGTTTCAGTGGGCACGAGGTCCTGAACACATGTGAATATTACAACCCACAGACCAACCAGTGGACAATGATCACCCCCATGCACAGCCGCCGCAGTGGAATTGGCGTTGTTGCATATGCAAATCATGTCTATGCAGTAAGTACATGAAACACTGCTGACATTCACAAAGCACATTAACTGTGTGAGGTGAAGAGATTTGGCAAGCAGTTGTTTTAAACTGGTTGAGCTAAATGCTGACATCAGCAGGTTTACATGCTCATAATGCCGACGCCAACATGCTGATGCTTAGCAGGTAGCCTGTAACGTGTGCCATGTCCGCCATCTTAGTTTAGCATGTTAGCATGCCAAGATTTGCCAAAGTCATTACAATTCTTTGTCAGACATACAAAAATGAAAATATGTACCAAATTTCATGGTGAGTAAGACTGGACCTCCTTTTAAACACTCAACCCTTTATTTTACTTTTCCTCTCATAGGTTGGTGGCTATGATGGCAACGAACATCTGCGCAGCGCTGAGGCCTACAACCCCCGCACCAACAGGTGGCACGCAGTGTCCTCCATGTTGACCCCCCGCAGCAACTTTGGCATTGAAGTGATTGAAAATCAGCTCTTTGCCGTCGGGGGCTTCACTGGCTTGAGCGTCACCTCTAGCGTCGAGTACTACAACACAGCAACTGATGAGTGGAGGGAGGCCCGTGACATGGACATTTCCCGCAGTGCTCTGACCTGCTGCCTCGTGTCCAGGCATCCCAACATGACCAGCTATGCGGTCCCTCCTCGCCTGCTGCAGTTTTTACATTTGGAGGATAAGTCGGTGGAGTCATGAAACCTCGTCATGAAGCCCCTGAACAGTTTTAGCACAGCCCTGCTCTGTGCCGCCATCCACCCCGGCAAGACTTGAAATAAAATGAAAAGAGTGAAATAGAAGCATCAGACTGAGACTTCCTTCAGAGAAATTTTAACCTTAGCTAACTTTAGCTAACATTAAATACTTTTACCTCTGCATCCAAAGGGGAGACAGACAGCAGGATCAACACATGACATCTTCAGCTTTAATTGTCAGCTGTGACTTACCAACAGTTTGTCATTATTACTGTTACTACATGACGACATACTGTAGCCGCCATCTCCAAATACAACAGCATCTTTAAATGTGATGATCGAGATAAGACTTTACTGATCACACAATGGGGAAATGTACTTGTTACAACAGCAAGAATTAAGAGGAGAGATAGAAAAAGGAACAAATAGATGATAAAAATGATACGAAATAAAATCAACTATTGAGGCTGTGTGTCACACTGCGGTGAGGTCGTCCTGTCTTGGGTTATTGTCTTGTCATTTCCTGTTTTATTTTGAAAGTCTAACTCTCCTCTCGTTTCAGATCACTTGCCCTTCCTCTTGTGTCACCTGTTCGTCATCCCTGATTCCTGATTGTGTCCACCTGTTCCCCATTACCCTCATGTGTTTAAATAGTCTGCGTCTCCCTTTGTCCTGTGCCGAAGTGTTTCGTCTTATGTCCGATCACCAAAGCCTGCATCATAGCTCACAGCCACAGTCTGTACTTGTAAGTCTTGTTTCCTCGTCAGAGTGATTTTTTGTTGTAACTTCTGTAGTTTAGTTTAGCATTTATAGTCTTCTGAGTAATTTGCTTTCTTGGTTTGCCTCCCTTAGGAGTGATTTTTAGTTCATATAGTTCATAGTTGTAGTGAGTCTAGCCTCCATCTTTTAGGAGAGTTTTTTGTTTCTGTCCTGTTCTTTCTATTTCTTTGTTAGCTCATTCTCCATTCGGAGAGACTTTAGTTTAAAGTTTTGTAGCCTTTTGATTTTCCTCTCTGTGAGTGATTTTGATTTTGATAATTTTAATAGATCCGTGTTTGAGATATTTTCCTCCTTTGGAGTGTTTTTTGTTTTCACTAGAGTAGTCAAGAATTCTCATAGATCAGGTTTCATAGCCCCTTTGTTTGCTCTGCATTGAGGTTGTCTTGACTCAATAAAAGTCTGCTCACTGTCATTCTCTGCTCCTGAGTCCTGTTTTGAGTTCGGGCCTGACAGTACACTTCGGCCAGTATGGACTCAGCAGAGGCTGGCCGGTGGGCGGCCACGTTACAGGCTCAGGAAGCCCGCATCTCTCGTCAGGAGGAGTTCCAGACGGCGATGGTGGGTCAGCTTGGCCAGCTTTCAGCCCAGGTGAGGGAGCTGACGGACCACCTGCGGCAGACAGCCCCACCATCAGCGGCGCCGGAACCCCCAGCTCCTGCTGCGGCCGCGTCCCAGGGCGTGGCCGGGATGGGAATCAAGTTGGCTTCCCCGGAGCGATACTCGGGGGAACCAGGACAATGCAGGGCTTTCCTTATTGATTGTTCCATACATTTTGAACAGCTCCCGCACGCATTCATCACAGACAAGTCTAAAATTGCATTCATGATTTCCTACCTGACAGGGAGAGCCAAAGCTTGGGCCGCCGCTGAGTGGGCTCGAGACTCTCCGCTTTGCTCCTCTTTTACAGACTTCAAAACTGCTCTCATGATGACTTTCGATCCTGTGTCGACTGACAGGGAAAAGGCCAGGGAGTTGAGCAGAGTGACACAGGGCCGGGACTCGGTGTGCGACTATGCTATTCGCTTTCGCACCCTGGCGGCGGAGAGTGGGTGGAATAACACCGCCCTGTACGATGTCTTCCTGAAGGGGCTGGCGACTCATATCCAGGAGCTGCTGTTGCCCCTGGATTTGCCTGCGGACCTGGATTCACTCATCTCGCTTGCCATCCGGACTGACAACCGGGTTCGTGAGCTCCGGCAACCACGGAGCAGCGGTTCGAGGTCGGAGAGGGCTCCGTGTTTTCCTACCCCGGGGGGGCAAGTTCTCCGTGATTCACCGCCTGAGCACCGTTTTCCCTCCTTCCCCACCAGGGAAGAGGAGCCCATGCAGCTTGGCAGGACACGGCTGACACCGGAGGAGCGACGACGACGCCAGCAGGAAGGCAGCTGCTTTTACTGCGGCAAATCTAATCACCTCGTCGCTACCTGTCCGGCCAAAAAGATCCAGGAGGTGAGTCAACCCCCAGCCACGGACCGCGCTCCGCGCAGCCTGACGCCTGTTGAGGTAACGCACCATGCCATCACTATGGACATTGAGGCACTCATAGACTCTGGGGCCGATGAGAGCTTAATTGACTGGGGGCTGGCGGAGACATTGGGGTTAAAATCGAACCCCCTGGCCAGCCCCATCAAAGCCAGGGCTCTCAACGGAAAAAAACTGTTTTTGATCACTCACGCCACGGAACCACTGGATCTGCAGATCCAGGGGCATTGGGAACTCCTGACCTTTTACTTGGTTACTTCACCCTCTCAGTCTCTGGTTTTAGGCTACCCTTGGTTATGTCAACACAACCCCCACGTGAACTGGATAACAGGGGCTATTATGGGATGGGGGGAGGATTGTGTGGATCACCGCAAACCGGTTCCGGTCCAGGGGAATAACATGACTGCTATTAATCACTTCTCTGTCACCTCTGCCACAGACTCTGAAACCTCCGACCTGAGCTCCGTGCCTTCCTGCTACCACCACCTCCGAGAGGTTTTTAACAAAAGCAAGGCCTTGTCACTTCCCCCACACCGGCCCTACGACTGCGCCATAGACTTGATTCCTGGCTCCCCCATACCCAAGGGCCGGTTGTACTCCATCTCCGGGCCAGAGAAAGCAGCCATGAAAGATTACATAGAGTCATCATTGAGGGCGGGGCTTATTCGTCCTTCCTCGTCAGCAGCTGGGGCCGGATTCTTTTTTGTGGGGAAAAAGGACGGATCTCTCAGGCCCTGCATCGACTACAGCCCCCTAAACGCCATCACCGTCAAAAATCGCTATCCCCTGCCCCTGATGACGTCTGTTTTCGACCAGCTGCAGCAGGCTAAGGTATTTACCAAGCTAGATTTACGCAATGCCTATCATTTAATCAGGATCAGAGAGGGGGATGAATGGAAAACAGGATTTAATACTCCTAGCGGCCACTACGAGTACTTAGTCATGCCTTTCGGTCTCACTAATGCCCCAGCTGTATTCCAGACTATGATAAATGAGGTGCTCCGGGATTTTTTAGACCGGTTTGTGTATGTGTATTTGGATGACATTCTCATTTACTCACCAGATCTAGAAACTCACAGAAACCATGTATCCCAGGTCCTCCAACGGTTGTTGGAGAATAAGCTCTATGTGAAAGCAGAAAAAAGTGAGTTTCATGCCGACACTGTCTCCTTCCTGGGCTTCATTGTAGCCCCTGGAAGGGTGCAGATGGATCCGGCTAAAGTGAGCGCTGTGGCCAAGTGGCCCACGCCTGATAGCCGCAAAAAAGTCCAGCAGTTCCTCGGCTTTGCTAACTTTTACAGGCGGTTTATCAGACACTTCAGTGCTATAGCGGCTCCGCTCCATGCACTCACCTCCACGAAGCAGCCATTCCTCTGGACTCCGGAGGCAGAGGCAGCCTTTCAGCACCTCAAGACCCGCTTCACCACGGCTCCCATTCTCACGATGCCTGATCCTCTGCGGCAGTTTGTGGTCGAGGTGGACGCCTCCAATGAAGGGGTTGGGGCAGTCCTGTCCCAGCGGTCGGAACAGGACGGGAAGGTGCATCCCTGCGCCTTCTTTTCGCGGCGCCTGTCCAGGGCGGAGCGGAACTATGACGTCGGCGACCGGGAGCTGCTGGCGGTCAAGCTGGCCTTGGAAGAGTGGAGACACTGGCTTGAGGGGGCGGAACATCCGTTTATTGTCTGGACCGACCATAAGAACTTGGAATACATACGTAAAGCCAAGAGACTGAATTCTCGCCAGGCCAGGTGGGGACTCTTTTTTAACCGCTTCTCCTTCTCTCTTTCTTACAGGCCGGGGTCCCAGAATGTCAAGCCCGATGCCCTGTCACGAATCTACGACCCCGAGCCTGTTGCCAAAGAACCAGAGCCAATCCTTCCACGGACCTGTGTGGTTGGAGCGGTGACTTGGCAGATAGAAAATGAGGTTAAGCATGCAAACGGTGAGAGCCTGCCACCTAGTGGGTGTCCCGAGAATCGATTGTTTGTCCCGGCTGAGCTACGCCCACAGGTGATCCACTGGGCTCACACCTCGCTGCTTTCCTGTCATCCGGGGGTACGGCGCACCATGTATGCCATCTCCCGGAGGTTCTGGTGGTCATCCATGGAACGGGAGGTCCGGGAGTACGTCGAGGCTTGTTCGGTCTGTGCCAGGAATAAGACGTCCTCCAGGCCACGTATGGGACTTCTTCAGCCGCTGCCCATCCCCTCCAGACCATGGGCCGAAATCTCCATGGACTTCGTCACGGGGCTCCCGGTCTCCCAAGGTAACACCACGGTTCTTACGGTGGTAGACAGATTTTCCAAAATGACTAGATTCATAGCCTTGCCCAAATTGCCCACAGCCAAAGAAACGGCTGAGATTATGATTAACCATGTCTTCAGAGTCCACGGATTTCCTAGGGACATTGTTTCTGACCGGGGGCCCCAGTTTGTGTCACGTTTCTGGAAGGAGTTTTGTCGTCTCATCGGGGCCACGGCTAGTCTCACCTCAGGCTATCACCCGGAGGCCAACGGCCAGACCGAACGCATCAACCAGCAGTTGGAAACCGGCCTCCGATGTTTGGTGTCCCAGAACCCCTCAACATGGAGCAAACACCTGGTCTGGGTCGAGTATGCCCACAACTCCCTGCCCACCTCAGCCACAGGTTTTTCACCCTTCAAATGTGCGTATGGTTACGAGCCTCCTGTCTTCGCGGACCAGGAACCTGAAGTGTCGGTGCCCTCCGCCCATGCCATGATCCGCCGTTGCCGACGAATCTGGGCGGCCGCCCGGCAGCTCCTTATCCGCCAGGGAGACCGGGTCAAAAAGGCCGCGGACCGGAGAAGACGGCCCGCTCCTGCATACCAGCCAGGCCAGAGAGTGTGGCTCTCAGCCAAGAACCTTCACCTCCGAACCACCTCGAGGAAATTGGCACCACGCTTCGTGGGGCCATTCCCCATCACTAAGGTTATTGGTCCTGCAGCAGTTCGCCTGCGTCTGCCCCGGTCTCTCCGTGTCCACCCCACGTTCCACGTAAGCCAGGTCAAACCAGTCAAGGACAGTTCCATGGTCCCGGCCCCCCCGCCCCCTCCTCCTCCGGAAGTTATAGACGGGGGTCCTGTCTACAAGGTCAAGAGGTTGCTGGCAGTGCGCACCCGGGGTCGGGGCAAGCAGTACCTGGTTGACTGGGAGGGTTATGGCCCAGAGGAGCGTCAGTGGGTCCCGTCCCGCTTCATACTGGACCGGTCCCTCATAGACGACTTTGTCAGGGACCATCCTGAACTTCCTGGGCCGTCAGGAGTCGGCCCTTAGGGGGGGGGTACTGTCACACTGCGGTGAGGTCGTCCTGTCTTGGGTTATTGTCTTGTCATTTCCTGTTTTATTTTGAAAGTCTAACTCTCCTCTCGTTTCAGATCACTTGCCCTTCCTCTTGTGTCACCTGTTCGTCATCCCTGATTCCTGATTGTGTCCACCTGTTCCCCATTACCCTCATGTGTTTAAATAGTCTGCGTCTCCCTTTGTCCTGTGCCGAAGTGTTTCGTCTTATGTCCGATCACCAAAGCCTGCATCATAGCTCACAGCCACAGTCTGTACTTGTAAGTCTTGTTTCCTCGTCAGAGTGATTTTTTGTTGTAACTTCTGTAGTTTAGTTTAGCATTTATAGTCTTCTGAGTAATTTGCTTTCTTGGTTTGCCTCCCTTAGGAGTGATTTTTAGTTCATATAGTTCATAGTTGTAGTGAGTCTAGCCTCCATCTTTTAGGAGAGTTTTTTGTTTCTGTCCTGTTCTTTCTATTTCTTTGTTAGCTCATTCTCCATTCGGAGAGACTTTAGTTTACAGTTTTGTAGCCTTTTGATTTTCCTCTCTGTGAGTGATTTTGATTTTGATAATTTTAATAGATCCGTGTTTGAGATATTTTCCTCCTTTGGAGTGTTTTTTGTTTTCACTAGAGTAGTCAAGAATTCTCATAGATCAGGTTTCATAGCCCCTTTGTTTGCTCTGCATTGAGGTTGTCTTGACTCAATAAAAGTCTGCTCACTGTCATTCTCTGCTCCTGAGTCCTGTTTTGAGTTCGGGCCTGACACTGTGCACATTATATACAGAAGAGTATAAAAAATATTTCCTTGTGAAGAATGGCTCATCCTCGCGATGCATTTTGAATTGCACATAAGTAAGAAGAATAATAAAATACAGTGTCTTTGTACTACTGCAGAGTAAAAAATATATAGCACAATAAAAATGTATGTAATATCACACAAGATAAGTTGATGTATAAGATATTGTATTTATGTGACATAAATAATGGTAAAACAAAGGTCAAAATGTATCTGTGAACGACAGTAAATTGGTATTGTTTTCTAGACACTGATGAACTCTGCAGTTTAATAGTAAACAGTAAAATAGGCCTAGTGATAAAATAATGCTGTTCTTCACCTGCATGATTTTACAATCTCGAAAAACATTTTCTAAAAACATGAATGCATATAACTTCTTTAGTGTAATCGAAAACAAAATTTGTGTTTTTGTCTAATATAGAATATCTAATATCAGTGTGGTGTACAGCTATCTCAGTAGTGTTTACTGTAGTACTAATGGACCCATTGGACCCCCTCCCAGACCGACCCGACTCAAACACTGACACATGCACAGAAGATTACATCACTGACTGACAGAGAGATAAAAAATCAGAGTGGAGGAGTGAAAGAAAGGGCAGTAGAGGAAAAGAAAAGAGCGATGGAGACGGGGGGGGGGGGGGGGGCAGGAGAGGCCTGCAGAGAGAAACATGGGCAGGGAAATGACAGGGAGATTCGGTCAGAGTACAAGTTGGTGCTGTTGCATGACTTTCTGGCTGATGTCAAGGACTGGATGTTCCACAATCTCCCCCAACTAAATTTGGACAAAACTGGGATTATTCAGGGGGAAGAAAAGCTTGAATGACTTCAGTCTGTCCTTCTCTGTTTTGCCGCACCCCCACCCCCCTCTCTTCCTCTCTCTTAATCTCTCTTCCTCTCTTTCTCTCCTCTCTTTCGGTCTTTCTCTTCATCTCACAGACAAAGCATTGGTTGCTCATTTTTGGGCAGAGTCACCTTGAGGCAGTGACTGGTCTGTCTGTTTGGGTACATCTGCAGGGGAATATATAGTATGAATGTGTGCTTCTTGGACAGTATTATATCAGAGGATAGAAAACTAAACAACTTTCCTCTTCATCCACTTAAAGCATGACTGGGCTCTTTATTTTGCTCAGATTTCTGCCCTCTGAAACCCTCTTTAAAGTTTGAAGAGACAGCGTGAAAGAGGGGAGTCACTCATTTATGCATTTGTTCCTGAAAACCACAGTATTACATGTGTTCCTCAGCTGCTCTAAGGTGCTGCTTTGTTGGTAGCATTTTTAAGTTTCAAATGATTGATTTTTCATGAGCTTAGCATTTATGGTTTGTCACTTAAACCATCTCAACACATGAAGCATAGGAGTGTCGTCATGACTCGGCAGTATCCACCCTGACGTGCCTCACGGGCAAAGGGACAGTGGAGGCTCAGACTTTAAATGTTTATCAGGTTTAATGCTCCATTGTCTTCCTCTAGAAACAGAGCGATAGTATGAAATATTAAGTTCAACACATATCAACAGATAGACTCTCACTCTTTTTGTGTGTCTGTCCATTGTGGACTCCTCTCCTCCTGGACACAGAAACTCTAACATTTCTTGGTTTATCTCTCCGTTAAAGAAATGGCTTTTTTTTGGCTTTTCACAAAAATTCAATCACAGTCAGTCAATCTCAGGTGGCTTTTTTTGGCATTACAGTTGTAAAGACATTTGTGTCAAAGCACATAAAGGAAAATAGTGGGCAAAGGAAAAGAAAGCAATGGTGATTATATTATATTATGTGATAATGTTGTTTCTCAAATATGGACTGTGCTCAAATAATATTTGGCCTCTGGCATGTGGAGCTGGCAAAATAGGATGTTACATATGAGACATGAGGCAAATTAGTTGTTATCTTTGGCCAGCGGCAGGGCACTTCTCTGATTTTGACATTTTTTCCTAAAGAAATTTAACTCTTGTGGCTCTCAGAGTCTGATCTACCACTTCAAAGTTATAGCCTCGCTAGACTCTGATTGTTTCACATATGCGAAAATATTATGTGAATGTGAACGAGGCTATCACCAGGAAACGTTCATATTGTGGGATCCTGCAAAACCCTGGATTACTTTCAACGTCGCCATTCTTTAAAAATCTTGGTTCCTACAATATCAAGGTTAGGGAGAGATCGCGGCTGCAGTAAATAGAAGGGGTGATGTTATTTGCAGGTCTGTGACAGGATGCAAGCTCCAGTCTCCTGCATGAATGTTGGACATATTACATGCCAGTGACCCGTCCTGACCTCCAAAATAATTGTGTAAAATGGGCTGAGCTGGAACAACTCTTTTGTGGGCAAGAACATCAATATTGGATGATCCTGCAAAACCCTGTGATTACGTAGAGTAACAATTTTTTAAAACTCTCACTTTCTGCATTCTGCACATGGCAGTATGGAAAGATGTATGGAAAGAAGAGGGCATACAGTGATGGCATATCTCCCCAGCATGAAAGGTGAATGTGTGGCATCCATCCTCCACACCCTTATTAATTCTTTGTTACATGAAATAGGCACACTACACTTCCCACACTGGTACTGAATGTTGATATAAGATGTAAATCATCCAGAATCATCCAATGTGAACACAACTACTAGTAACACAAGGATGATGTGAGCGTTGTAATCTTGTGCATGCCTTTAATAAAGCATAGCGTTAGTTCAGGCAGAGCACTCAGTATTACTCTGCTGATTTGCTCCTGCCAAGGCCTTTTACTGGGTTTGTAGGTTCATTAATGGGGAATCAGCTCTCCCAGCTGAATGCTCATTTCTGCTTGGTTACTTTGGGAACTCCCTCACAAAACAAAGCCTTTTTTGCAAAAACTAACTGTTCAAGCTATAAACGGCCAATTCTGGGAGTGTCTCTGACTGAACTATGGTCTGGGCTCAAATATTTGGTTAAGGCTCGAGTCTCCTGCATGTAAGTCATCCTGAGGTGCAGAAATCTAACATTAAAAGGGGTATTATGCTGTAGTCTTGTGCATGCTTTTATTG
>NC_092072.1:9171001-9206001 GCF_039877785.1 Chaetodon trifascialis | reverse complement strand
AAATGAGTAAAGACATATACAGTGTGGTAAGATTTTAACTTAAACAGATATTATTCATTGACAATGTGACTCTTGCTACAAACTACTTTTAGATTCCAGTGAGTTGTGATGAAAGAGCAGCTGCAGAATTGAATCCACAGGATCCACTGGGACGTCCTCATTTGTTAGATATAGATGTGAAATACAACATCTTTAACCAAAGCTAAGTCTCCAAGGTATCCCCCTGAACTGTACTCAAAGCAAGCCCTCTCATCATGGCAGACTGGGCAGATCATTCAGGACGTGTCATTTTCCCACTCCTTCACACCACAGCATGTGATATCAGATATGAATAAATATGAGATAAATCACCTGAGAGCATCTGAAACCAATTTCACTGTGGGATGAGCTTTCAGTTTTTAACCACAGGGGATCTTACAGGTGTGAAGAAACATCTTAGTCAGTCAAAGATTGCTTTGGGGTTAGATACTAACTCATATAAATGAAGGGAGGAATACAGTAGGGGAAATAAGTATTCAACATTCATTTGTCAACGAGTCAACATTTCTTGTTTGTTTTTTTTCATGAAACTTATTTTCAGTGCAGCTATAGAGTATATTGCCATATTATGCTCATCTCCAGGTTCATACATTTATTTTAGGTGTCTATTGGAATAGGTTTACATGCTTTAATGTAAAAAAACAACAACACATTATTGTTCTCATACTGACCCTCTTACAGCCCCCCTCTCGAATAATACAGTCTACTCTGATTGGTCAGATCACACAGACTTAAGCAGGCTGCACTACGACCATGAATGTCTCTACAATCACTGCCTCTAAAATAAAAACTTCACTGTTGCACATATTCAACCATGAGTCTGATTTATTTTAGCCTCACTGCCCAGTGGGCCACTGATGTTACAGCTTTGTAATGATCTTTGTTTGGTCTGCGCAAGCTAGCTGCTGGATGCTAATAAAAGTAATTCAGTGTTGCCAAGCGAAATAATTCCTGCAGTTTGGCCATTTCTTTTTCTCACATTGCTATATTGTAACCTTCAGAGCATGTCTTTCAAGTAAATTTACATACAGCTGCAACACACACATACCGGTGAGGATGCAGAGGAGGAGGAGAATGGGCCTCATAAAAACAAAGCTAATGTTAGCTAGCATTGCAGTAAACACACAAAAAGCAACAGCCAAAAACATTTGCAAAAACTACATTGAGCCTAATACTCTCATTATTTACTTTGACTGCCATTTGACATTACAAAATTAGTACATCACTCCCAGTCTGTGGAAGTAGATGCAAGAGCCAAGTAACATGCTAACACCAAGTTGAACAGGCTAACCAACAAAATACAAAATAAAACACAGTCTTCCAGCCCTCGTGAAGAGATTTCCATCAAAAATAAAGTTAGTCCACACCGTTTATCCAAAGGATAAAAGATAAAAGTTTATCTACTCCTAAGTGGGAGTAGATAAAAACTTTTGGTCCTTGTAGTCAACGACAGAGATGGCTGATTTGTTCATAACATAGGAATGGAAAACAACACGCTGGGCGAGAAGGTCACCAAGGCTGGAGGTGGTGCTGTGTTACATAGTGACATGTTGATTGCTTGCTTCAAGACAAATAATGAAGCAATGATTTGTCTTGAACAGACTCTTACCCCAAGTTACCCATATCAGTCATTTTATTTTCAAAAGTGTAATAATAATTCTTCTTCTTCTCTCCTCAGTCCACAATACCAGTTATACGAGAGCCAACATATAGAACTGTCTCATTAGTTATGGTACTCACTGTGTAGGTTTGAGTTTTGCAGTCCTTCTGCTTTATGAATGATTTAAGGTGAAAACTAGACAGAGACAGTGTATGAACTATTTAAAACCCTTCACCCGCTAAAGGCTAGAAGGTCAGACATCATGGGAAACAGGAATTAGCATATCTAAATGCTTTAGAGCAATAAATAAAATATTCTCTATATGTGGCTTGTCATTTTGCACAGTTTTTCTCTTTCTTCATTCTTTCTTATACATATAGATTCCACTTTAGTTAAAAAAAATATTCATTTTGTTTGTTTACTGCTATCCACAAACAGCACAGCCTAACATCAGATCACAGTTGTTCACAGAATGATGGAAAAAGACCAATTATTGCCTGACTTCTTTATTAAACTACAGTGGTTTGTATGGTTACCTCAATAATCCAGTGACCTGTGGACCAGGATGGAAATTTCAAGGATTTCAACTTTACAACAGGGTATAATGCTGACCATGTTCACCATTTTGTGTTAGCATGCTAACATTTGCTAATGAGCAGTAAACTCAAAGTATAGCTGAGGGTGAGGGCAGTGTAATTAGTTTTGCAGGTATTTGGAAATAATGGGCACATTAAAATTTGGCATGGAAAATGATGACATGGAAAAGCTCATCATCACAATTTACTATGAGGAGAACTTAAATATCTGAGCCAGATTTCAAGGACTCAATCTGGTGGTTATTAAGATATCTATTCAAAACTACAAATGTCGAGGAAAAATCAGAGGATCACCAAAGTCGGTACGATTCATCCTCTAGGGAACATAAATGTCTTCATGAAAGTTAATGGCAGGCCTAAATATATTGTTCCAAACATAATGACATTGGATTCAGATACATTCAAGGCTAGCTAGTTGCAACTCATCAATTCTGATTTCAAGACGCTGTAGTGAACTATTCAGCAGCATATGTCAACAAGTACCAGTTGTGAAGGTACAAGTGTGTGTCCACAACATTTCTTATGTCTTTAATGTATTTCCTCTCCCAACTGTGATGCTCCATCTGGCACACTGGTTCACACCGATGGACTGTAATGTGGAGCAACACAAAGTAAAATAATGCTCGTATGGATTTAATAGATGTTTGTAGGAACACACACACGCACACACTGACAGTAGCTATTATAGCTAGGAAGCCTTTTTTCAGGTCCAGTGAATGTTAAAATTAGTATCATTAGTGAACCAAAGGCAATATAAGAAAATCAATATCTTTAATAGCAATAGGAGAAAATCAATCACCTTTTAATAGAAGGTCATTTGTCTTTCGAGGTAAAGTACTGACAGATGGTAGCCAATCGCTATCAATGGAATCCTCCATGTAGCCAATAGTGATCTAAGTTACTGTGTTATGGAGACCCTCTCTAATAATCCAATGAGTGCATGTAATGGTTTGTCATGCTAGATTTGTTTTGGAGCTAAAGGTAATGTGGTGTTAGTAAACTGTGTTTAATGGATGTAGGATTTAGACATAATTACCTGACAAAAGATAATAGGATTTGGACCTAATGCATACCAACTTGCTAAACTAAGATGGTTAAACTTGTAAACATTATACCTGCTAAATATAACATGTTCGCATTGTCACTGTGATGACAGCACAGACATTAGCACTTAGCTCAAATCATCAGTGTGCCCCAAGGAGCTTGTTTACATCAATAACATAGACCAAAAGACTAACTTAGGGTTCAACAGGAGTTTAAAACTGAAAGATAACACTGATGCAATATGCAAAAGCACACACAATCACATACCTATGAGCAAGCAAATGTGTACAGTTCAGACTCATATAAACGTGCAGCAACAGCATGTGTGGCAGGAAACACAGAATGTAGGATTCACAACTGATTTTAATCTAAAATATCATTATTTCTCTCTATTTGAAAGATGTCCACTCTTTGCCACATTTCACCTGGTAAAACAAGCTGCTCAGTGTGACGAAATTACTATAAATCAAGATGAACTACGCCTGGGAATGGCTGCAGTCTTTTTTCTTTTATGCAGCCTAATTGATTAAAACCAGACTTGCACTTCAAGAAAACATGCACACACTCAATTAAATTGAAAGTTCTCCTTAATCAAATTGTGAGCACATGGTGGCAGTAACTCATGCCTTCTAACCAATGTGCTTCATATACGTTTACTGTACATGTCTATACTGTGTCTTATATTCTTTGTAATCTTGTGCTTACAAGCTACACAATGTAAGCATTTTGCTTTGTTATGTGCCAGTTACACATGGTGGATCAACATCTCATTATATTCATGACATCGTTAAAATAGCATACTGTTAAATTTTATCCGTCCACTTTAATGTATTGTATCCATAATGGCTCTCATGTCAATATTGACAATCTTAATGACTTTTCATCTAAACATCTAAGTCCATGACGCAGTCATTTAAAAATGAACCTATTTAATAAAACAACATAATCACATTCACACATACAGTACAAATACACATTGTGTCACAGTGTTGTCAAGGTTAAAGATATTGCCCTGACATCAGCCTCCCTGCTCATGTATGAGAGCCCACACAAGCAATTAAAATGTCACACACGCACACACACACACACACACACACACACACACACACACACACACACACACACACACACACACACACACACACACACACACACAGCCACTTGGAGATTTTGACCTCTGCACAGCCGCCACGGGGCAAAACAAGAGAGGGAGGGAGGGAGGGAGAAGCACTGGAAACAATAATCAGTTGCAGTTTTTTCTACTGGAGGCAAATCATCTTAATGAATGTTTTACAAAACACTAATTAACCATTTACTGAGTAATGAAAGCACAGGGGCCAAAAACAACATTATTAAACTTTTACAAATAATTTCATCATTACTGCATGATTTTTTTACATGACAACTTATCAGTATGCTAATGATCAATTAATACTAAAGAACCTGCTGCATGGAGGGGTCTTTTGAAACAGTCCTTGTACTTCCAGGTCAGGTTTAGATGCTGTTAAGATCATTTTGAAGGACTCATGAATGCTTTCTTTAAGGGGTCAGTGCACTGATGTTACAAATGACAGTCAGTGTACTCATCATGAATTGTCTAAGTCTAAGAAAAGAAGATATCTTTCTTTCTAAGAAACCTGATGTGATCATGTTACACATCAGCTTGGGCTCGGATATTAAGTTACAACTCGTTAGCCGAGCTAGCGGTGCAGCTCTAGGGATGGCCTCGCAGTTTGGCTAACATATTGACATTCATGCCCCCAGATGATGAATCTTACTGAATCTTTAGGTGATACCATGACTTTTCCTTTAGCACCATCAGCAGGTTGACATTGCTGGTTTGCAGTGAAATGTCTCAACAACTATTGGATGATCTGGCACAAAATTTGGTACAGATATTCATGGTACCCAGAGGATTAAGCCTAATGACTTCTCCTGACTATTGCTCTGGTGCTACAGCAGCTTGACACGCTTTTGTGTTTTTCAATGAAAAGTCTCAACAACCACATGATGGATTGTCATGCAATTTGGTTCAGACATTCAGACCCCCCTCAGGATGAATTGTAATGATTCTGGTGATGCCTTGACTTTTTTTATCTACCGCCATCTTTAGTTGGAAATTTACCTTCAAAACTGATCACATTCCCACTAGCATCAGCTGTGCTTTGCATTTGCTTTGCGTGTTTTTCTCTAATTAGCAAATGTCAGCACACTAACATGTTAAACTTAGATGGTGGGTGAGCATAGTAAACATTAAACTTGCTAAACATCAGTATGTTAACATTATCACTAATGTTATGTTAACATGCTGGTATTAGCATTTAGTTTGTTGAATTGTTTAGCTTAGACTATTGTCATAACCTCCTAAAACTGTATGAATATTAATCATGATTCGACAACGTGTTCAGTATAGAAAAAGAAAACATCTTGACATGACTTTTTTAAACTAGTTTTTATTTAGGAAGTGAAACAAAAATGCCCAGTGTTGTCTTTGTGCTTTACATTGTTTCAAACCACCACCGAAGGTCCCATAAAAACCTCAGAGGAAGAACTCAAAACAAAGCAGGAAGCTCCAGAAAAATTCATCACCTTCATCGTCATCATTGTCATCATCACTGTCACTCTGTAGAAATAATCGGACTCCAAAGTCACATCAGTGCTTATTTACAAGGCCTCTTGCCGCAAAATAGTCGAATTTTCATTCGCTCTTAAAAAAGGTGTGGTGAAGATGCTGTCACACGAATATGTTGAAAAATGACACAACATGTAATAAAGGTGTAAATTTACACTGTGTGTCATTTTTAAGCATATTTTCATGTGACATTTAAGGACAACACAGCTTGTGTTATTTCAACATCTTTGTTGATTTGCTGCTGTTTTTACCTTTGATTCATCATAGTAGAAAAAAGAGAAAGAGGTTATATCTACATACAAGGCATTGTCTACCTGAATCTAAACTCTTTCATTGTGCTACTATCTTTGAACAAAAGAAAAAGTTGTAAGATATAATTCGTAAGAGGAAGTGCTTTTATATAAGAATAGGTAAACTAGCTTGTGGCTATAGTAGGCTACAGTAGTTCATAGTAGAATCTAAGTGTTTGTCGATGCGCTCTGGTGCTGAAATATTGACCGTATATATCTTTTCGTCTTTCTCAACAGTCCTTGTAATTGCATCGGGCATCGCCACAACAACCTTACAACAGCCAGAGATGATGGAAAGAAAAACAACCTGAAACTGTGCAGGGTGTTTAAGGAGTGTCGTTGGCTCTGGAGTCCTCACATTAATGTCTTATGTAAAGCCAGGGAGCAAACCTGACCTTTTGATGGGATTCAAAATGAGGAGAGAGCGCAATGAAATTTCATCTTCATCACAGACTGAAACCCCAAGCAGGGATCTGTTGAGGGTCAAAGAGCCCCACGCTCACCACAGCTGTTGGAGAGTTGTGTTTCACCTACTCACCAATCAAAAGCAGGAAGATACCAAAAATCTCAATCGTTCTCGTTCTGGGTTTGTGTTTTCATCCATGTTTCAGCACCAGAGGCCTACAGTAGTACCTTCTACTTTCTACAATATTTTAGAATAATAATACGAGGCAGGCAGTGCATAAACCATGTACAAAAAGACCCGTCCCGACCCAACCCAGAGCCCTCCATCTAAAGGAGTTGTGCCATCTGTGTGAATCCCTGGAGGCCCCCGCAGCTCCTAACACTTATACGCACCTAACTGTCAACAAACTAATGATGCCAAGATAGATTTATAACTAGGAGGCAATTGTTTTGGATAATATTCATACTAAATCAGCAGAGTTTGGAAAATTTGAAAACCGATTCTCTGCTCTCACTAATTCGATCTGTTCAAACACATCACAGGAGTCACCGGAGAAAGCCTCAAAGACTCATTACAGCGTCACAGTTCCTCTAACTACAGAGCTCTTAACCCAACCCTCCATATTTAACACTAACTTGGTTTGCTAACTCCCTGAAATTTCATTTCTCATAACTACATAGAATAGTGGTACTTGAAAAAATCAAGATGTTACAAGCAGTTATGACTCACGTCTCTTCAAAAATATCATGCATTATTGCTCTATCGGATATGAATGAAATATTGCCCAAGACAGAAATTTGCTTAATTTGCCTGTTATCTAAGAGGTTTGGCAAAATATCCCAAAGATTCATAAAATTGGCATAGATTCCATTATTAGGCTATTGTTATTTTTTGCATGCAGTAGTTTTTATAATTAAAGTGGCGGACAAAAGTAAAAAGGTAATCGGTAATTAGAAAGTGTCAAATGCTTTGGCATATTTGTAACAAAGGCAAAATATAACAAAGTAATATAATAAAGTAAAGTGCAAAATCAATACATCTACAAAAAAATAAGAATAAATAAATAAATTAGGCAATAAATAGACATAAAAAAGACATAAACCTCAAAGCTGAACACTGTGTGGCCCTATGGCAACAAAAACACTATTTTACAACACTTGAGAAAGGTTTGACCTTTTGAGGACAATCAGGACATTTTCAATGTCTCCATCCTCATCTGACACTGACAAGTAAAAATAATTAACTTCAGATTTAGCTTGTAGGAAAACACTGTTTGTTAAGGAATACCCTGGTGGCTTAATGGGAGTTTTCAGCCATGGAAGTCCAGGTTGTCTCCCTAATTCCCTCTCACTCTCCACCGTTTACTGTCAAGTAAAGCACTAATGCCAGAAATAACTTAGAAAAGAAAACAGCTTCCATGTCTGTGTCCACTTAAGACATTGGTTTACAGACGAACCCCCACCCCCCCACCCCCCAAAAAAGATTATTTCCCGACTACAAATGTGTTTCCATCACTATCATGTTATGGCAGGTTTGTACATCATGTCTCCTTCACAGGTCATTGTGGGTCTGTCAGTAGGCAAAGCATGTGACTAGTGTAAAGGAAAAAACAGAATAAATGCTGTCTGCTTTCTTTGTTTTGATGTCTTTACTCCTTATAAGCTCAGTCCAAGGTCAGTTTCACCAAAAGCAGGAAACCAGATGTATCCTTACATTGTGAATTCTTGTTTTTAAGAAAAATATGAAAGTTCATTGAATCTCTTTGCAAGAAAACTGAAGATGTGACTCATGCTTTAAACTTCTGTGATATTCATGTCACAGAAAGACAAGAGATGGGAGAGGAATTGTGCTTCAGTGTCGTTTCGTCATGGGTTGAAAAAAAAAAGAGGGACGAGGATAGATATGGTCATAAATAGATCTAGGTATCTTCAAAAATGATGAGCTAGATGTGCTGTGCTTTATTTATCTTCACAGATATTCAAAACAGCCTCAGTAGGGGACATATCTTATCGAAGCAGGTAACAATCTAAATCAAGCGTTGGAAACTTTTCACTTCCAGATGAGGAAAGAGGAGACAAAGGACGGATTAGAGGGTCTTGATAAAAATGGACAAGTCCTCAATCTATTTTTGTCGTTTGCCTCATGATCCTTGCAGAGAAAACACTCCTCCCTCGCAGTGCTCAGGCATACTGGGCTTCTCGTCGGGGAAAGCAGGAAAAAGCAGGGAGTGAGGCCAGAAAAATCTGATTGAAATAAACAAAAGAAAACTCCAGTCAGCCTTTCTGAATTCATCATTCCCCCAGTGAGCTCATGGGGGAGAAAGCCCCCTTGAAGCACGCCGACTCGTAGTGCTTGTTCAGGTAACTCTTGAGTGCAAACGTCTTGTCACACCGTTTACACTTGTAGTGCTTGAAGGCTGAGTGCGTCTGCATGTGGGCGCGCAGGTTTGACCGGTCGGCAAACGCTTTTCCACAGTGCGCACACCCGAATGGCTTCTCGCCCGTGTGCGAGCGCATGTGGCCCTGCAGCAGCCACGGCCGGCTGAACGCTTTGCCGCACACGTCGCACTTGTGCTTGAGGTCGTGGGTCAGCAGATGCATGGCCATCGCAGGCATGGAGACGTAGACTTTCCCACATGTGGGGCACTTCTTGGCCATCTTGCTATCTATGCTCCTGTGCGTCTGCTTGTGCCGGCTCAGGTTGGAGGACGTGGCGTAGGTCTTGCCGCACTCGCTGCAGGTGTGCCTCTGGGTGGTTCCTCTGGGGCTCGACGCGGCTTTCCTCCGTGACCGTCCATCCATGATGAAAAATGCATCCACTGTGTATCCCTCGCTCACGGCTGCGTCCCCGTTGATGTATCCACCTGCTGATGATGACACCTCTGAGCGCGGGCTGTCCGGCTGGTCCGAATCACCGTGGATATCGCCATGTATACCAGAGTAGGTGTCGTTGATGTGGCCATAGATGATTGACGGGTGACTATGGGAGGGTACTTTAGAGATGACAGGTGAGTCGCTTCCCACCACATCATCATAAGGAGATGGACTCAGATAATCGCTGACGTAGCCTGAAGAGAGAGAGAGGAAGAGGTTAATCATTTGACCATGAGGGATCGATTGGAAACTAGAAACTGATTGGTTTGAAAATCTTTACAGGGCAGCTGCATGAGTGCTACAAACATGATACACAAACCAGATTGGGGAAATGCACGCCTTGACAGGATTTATCCTTTACAACCTTTGATATGTGAGTATTAAGTGTCTCCATACCAAAAAATAAAGCTGCCCTAGAACCAGAGCAGTGCCACTATTTCAGTATCATATGGTGCTGAAAAGTTCTACTTTTTATCGCTTGCACTGCACAAGATAACACTTATCTCTGTTGCGTCCGTGTATCCAGGTCTGAAGCTCTAAATACATGTTTTTGAGTGTCAGGTGTTATGAACCTTTCAAGCCACAAGAGTAGTGTGAAGGCAGAGAGGATGAGCTGGCACTGAGTGGAAATAACAGTTTATGGCTTAAGTTGTAGGCTACATAAAGCTTACAAATAATTAAATCATGATGGGTTTTTCTTCATTTACTGTGAGTGAATTGTGTTGATTCTGCAAGTGTGTTATTTTTACAGTAGCTATCAACCAAACTGTTACAGTGAGTCATAAGGAAGAAACTGGTTTGAACTTGTTGTAACTGAGTGAGTTTTAAGTGTTACTACCATCCTCAGCTTCGAGCTTTAAGTAGCCACTGCTAACGATGGAGGTAAAAAATATTTCATATGCTGTAATTGTAAAAATACAGGCCACAAATCAAACTCATTCATCGAAGTTCATTCATTATTCAGAGAGCTGCTTCACATGCTGTCTCCTGGTATATGACTGATTACAGTCTGGCATCTCTGGTTTTCTAAATATCAACTCTGCCACCCAGGATCCCATTAACAACATGTGCGTTACGTTTTAAGATGAACTTTTGTTTTCCCATGCATCCACGGGAGACAGAAGTCCATTCTTAAGATACACCCACACACTGAGAGGCTTGTCTAAAACACAACCGTTTCTGGAGGTGGTATAAAGCAGGAGAAGAGAGTTGTGGTATTTATAGTGGCAGTAAAGTGCTTTTATGTCTTTGCCAGCAAGGAGGAGACACTTTCCCCTCAGTGGGAAATCTTTATTTTTCATAAGAGGGTTCAGTGAGCACACTCTCTCCTCAACAACTGCACCTGACAGGTCTACAGCTGCACACAGTCACACCTCTGAGCTGTCAAAACGTCAACTCTTGTACACGGAGCATCTCTGTTACAGCAGCTGGGAGTCAGGTGCTTTGCTCAAGGGCACCCTGACACTGACTGCATTTAACTGTGTATTGGCCGTAATCTTTCAGTCCTGAGTTTAACAGCACGTATATTTGCCTGCGACTCACACCTACTGAAGCAAGCTGCATGTTTTTGCACAGCTCCTGACAAATCTGACGAAGTATTTGTTGCCACGTTAGGATGTCAACTGGTTCATTATTTCTATTATTGGCTTCTACACTCAACAGGCTGAACTCCAACAGACACAAGGAGAGACTGGTAGCTAATACCCCACAGCCATGACTCCTGTGGATCTATGCCGATCAATAGCTCCCCATTTCAATTAGCACTCTGTGAGCATTTAGACACAGGCAGCAGAGGAGATACTATTGCTGGTAATATAATTTCATGATGCAGTTCTGAGAAAAGCTCAGAAGTTGATCGATAATACGATGAGAACAAGAGACAGAGATAGATGGGGGGGGGATAGTGAGATGAGAGATGGAAACAAAGAAAGAAATGGGGAAGGAAAAAATGAGTTGTAGCAGAGTGAAAGTGGTGTTACATCCAATTTGGTGTTTGTGGTTAGGTGGTTTGGCAATGCTGTTTACATCTCACGTGCTGATTTAACGTTGCGAATTAAATTAAGACGGAGCAATAGAGGAAGACAGAAAATGGGGAGGGGGGGCAAGAGAGTCGGAAAGCAGGTAGCGAGAGGAAAAAATCATGAATCATGAATATTCAATCATTGCACTCTGGAACAAAGTACTGTGTGTGTGTGTGTGTGTGTGTGTGTGTGTGTGTGTGTGTGTGTGTGTGTGTGTGTGTGTGTGTGTGTGTGTGTCTGTGTCTCTTGTTTTATAGAGCATGAGTAAATGCTTTGAAACATGACCAAGTGTTCTTTTTTAACCCTTATTAAGTTGACTAAGAACAGCTCCAGTCTTGGTGATGTCGCAGAGCTTCATAATCACTCAAATTGGCAGCTTCCCAGTGGAACAGACTTGTTCTGGTGGACACTTAACAGCTCCAGTGGAGGGGTCACTGCTTCGCTTGAGGAAACTTTCACAGCAGACGTTGCTTGATTTCCCTTCAAGGAATTTTCCCGTGGAAAAAAAGCTTCAAATGACTCACTGAAATGTCTTTCTGCCTTTCTGTAATACACCCAGTGGTGGAAGATAGTTTCAAATAATTTACTTAATTAAAGCAGAAATATCAGTCTAAAAATAGTCCATTACATTTAAAAGTCCTCATTCAAAATGTTGCTGGAATAACAGAAGTATTAAGACATTTTGACCAGATGTTTGTGCAAGAAATTGTGAATTGATCCACTACAATCTAAACCAAATATAACCAATGTCTGCCCTGTAGTTGTCACATCGTAACACTCAAGACCACCATGCTGGGTGGACAGACTCAATAAGGACTGACCTGAGACTGGCTCCTGGTGAATGTCTTGTGCAGTGAGAAAAAACATATCATCCAATTCTATTCTTGTCAGCGTTCAGTGTGTATCATGTCACCTCTTCTGTCGCTGCGTAACTGCATTTGTTTACTCTGCTGTGAAGGTACTAAGGAGCAGCCTGAGTTATGCAGATGTGACTGACAGGCAGTGACAGAAATAAAATCAAACTCCATCCCCGGTTATAGGATGCAAGGTTTTAATGTATAAACAGTGTGTAGTGCTGCTTTCTCTCACAGAAGCTTTTGCTGTGATCCCTGCCAATTAAACATGACCGCTCCCCAGTATCCTCTCCTCAAATGATTGTTTTGTACTTGCTGTACGCCTTAACGTCTGCCTATTATTTCTGTTTGTTTGTCTTTGTCTCTCTCCAACTGTCTCCATCTCTGTCTCGCTGTGTCAACCCTGTATTCATTTCAAAGCACTTTAGCAGCATTAGACCTGATAGGTGTTCTAAATGCTTATTAAAGATTAAAATACTCTGTCGAACCAAAGCCAGTCCTCTTTTATGTGTCTTTGAAATACAGCAAATTAGAAAGCGAAAGAACGATGGCGAGACGCAATGAGAGGCAGAAAGAGAAAGCCAGAGAGAAAAGCTGCAAGCTACAGTTTAATTTTTGATCCAAACCAGCAGTAACTGACACACACTTGTGTGCTTTGGACACTTGTAGGTCACTCACTGCTTCCTCTTAGTGTGTGTGTGTGTGTGTGTGTGTGTGTGTGTGTGTATGTGTGTGTAATGCTGTGCACTCAGCTGTGCAAGCTGCCTGGGAAATGTGCCGACTTGACAGAAACACAGCAGTGTGTGTGTGTGTGTGTGTGTGTGTGTGTGTGTGTGTGTGTGTGTGTGTGTGTGTGTGTGTGTGTGCGTGTGCGTGTGCGTGTGTGCATTTGCGTGTCACAGCGCAACAAGCTGCAGTTGCTTCAGTCAAACTCTTGTTATATTTATAACAAGGGATAGCAGTCTCAGTCTTTACATGCGTGCCGCACTGCTGCTGCTGCTGCTGCTGCTGCTGCTGCTGCATGTTCCTCTGCTCCCTCTGTCATCAGAACACCTGGGATCTCCTCATCTCACATTTGACCTTGGTGCAATGTGAAAACCACCGGGCTGCACTAACAGCGTTACACACTTCTCCCTCTGCTGTGACAGACACACTCTTCCTGTAGTTCTTTAAAGCTGCCTTAATCACATTTCCACCACTAGGGGGCAGAAACAAACTGACAGGCACACAACCCCGGCAAATTACAGCCTTTAAAGGTCATATGGCCAACATACAAGATAACATTTGCCCGTGTACACTTTTGGTAGATACAAGGCAACAAAAATCATCCCACTGGAGTCTCTTTTTTGCCCTTTAGCTGCTAGATGCTCAAGTTTCTTCACCAAATGTTATCTGATATCTGGTGTTGTTTATCAGAGTTAATTTGCAAAAAACAAACCAAAAAAAAAACAGGGTTGATGAGAGCAGAGACTGGCCCATTGTGCAATAAAACCAAAGCACTGAGCTGTAAGAGGCTAAAGAGCTTCATTAAGCTGCACCTTTGGGACAGTGTTGTTGTGACTGCAAACAGCCTTTTTTACACTGAATACAGCCGTTTGATCTAAGCGTTCATTTTAAAATTTGAATGCAGCTTTAACGTAAACAGGTTACTACCTTTGTTATAGTCCTCACCCATAAGTGCATGAAGGTCCTGTTGCTGTGGTTTTCAGATAACAGCTTCTGCTCAGAAACGCTAGGCAAGTATTTTATCAATATTTGAAAATTACTCTGAATGTTTGACCCACTCTCACTGACTCTGTATTGTATTTTGCCTGTGTATCCAGGATTATACAGCGCGTGGGAACCATTTAGCATCAGTGTAGCTGTGCAATATTGTAGAAATCTTGGAAAGAGAAACAACCTGATTTGAATAATTTACTGGGCAACAGAACAACAGAGAATCCCACTGTATGTGTGCCGATGACATAATCAATCAATCAGCATAATAATTTAGCAGGGTTTTCTGCAGAAATCTCATCTCTCTGGCTTCCTGTTGCTTATCAGCTGTCTTCATCATTTCTACAGAAAAAAATATGTTTGGTTTTTTTTTCAACTTAGCTTATTAATGTCAGCAACTATGCTGAATTGAATATGTGAGTGCTGCACTATACAGGGGGACAGGAAATGTAAGATAAAAAGATGAGAAATCAGGAGTACTTTTCTATCCATATGATATCAAAATTGACTTCAGGCTGAGAAGTGTGTGGGAAAGCCAACATGTGCAATGTTACAGTTAAATTGAAAGACTAATGGAGTTGATTTTGCTGTTTTTTAAGATGCTGGCACCATGAAAAGTGAATTTAACCAGAGAGCCAGCCTTGGCTAAAAATTCACATTTCACAGTTTCATTCAAAAAGTCACACTTTTGAATCAGTGGTACTTTTTATACATGTGTTCAGATGGTAAATGTAATTTCTTCTTAAAAAACTATTAAAGGCTGCCTTTAGTAGTTTGATAGTATATGATGTGTTTATATGGGCGGCGTGAAATGTCACATTTTCACACATAGATTGGGTTTGTTTATGACTGAGTCATCAAAAATCCACCCCGATGAGGTACCTTTGAGGAAGAGCCCAGTGCTCTTCCCTGACCTCTGACCTGACTGTGGAAAGGGTCAGTGTGTATCACACATTTATTACATTAAATTACTTAAACAGTGTTTTAACAGTGAGCATGTGTGCTTCTCAGCAGGGTCCTAAAACTGAAGATTTTCTCATTTCCTGCCACCTCTCTCATCTATTTCTCACAGAGGGCTGTTTCATGGCAATAATCTTTGAAAGCAAAAGAAATTTTCAATGCCTGTGATTGACATAATGTTTGGCTTGTGACCGGAGTTTGACCCTGTAATTCCTTTTTGACTCATCTCTCTGAAACAGTCATTAAATCTGGGGATAAAGAAACACCCTGAATGATGTATGGCAGCTGTGTGTGTGTGTGTGTGTGTGTGTGTGTGTGTGTGTGTGTGTGTGTGTGTGTGTGTGTGTGTGTGTGTGTGTGACTAACCTTTGTCATGATGATGGAATCGCAGACTGAGTTCTTCTCTTCTGCTGTGACCATATGAGCTCTCCAGCTCTGTAGCCGAGAAATCGTCCAGTTTCACTTTCTTCACCAAGAATGACCGAGGCATGATGGGACGGTAGTGGCTCCTGCTCTCAAACAATAAACACACACTCTCCCTCTGTCTGAGAGGTGAAACTCTTAGTCGTCGGATTTAAACTGTAATGTACTCCCTGGTTTCAGCTACTAAAGGTGCGTTTGCTCCCTCCGATCAAACAGCCACGGAAGCGCAGAGGGGACATGGCTTTTAAAGATCAGACAAGCCAAGCGTTCCTCATCTGATGCTGTTTTTTGAGCATACCTAATATTTATTTGGGCTCAGGTGTCAAATGCAGACTGTAATTTTTAGGTCCCGGGAAAAAAAAATAGTCTGTTTTCCTCCAACTCGCCACTGGAAGACCTGTGGAGCTCTGAAAGGTCAAAAATAAACAATGAAATAAAGAAATTCCTCTTTTGGCTATTGTCCAGACGACAAGGAAGGTGACAAACGCAGTTAAAACGCGCCCTTCTTCTTCTTTATTTGTTTTATTCCGTTGCTTCAAATGGGGCGACGACCGTTTTTATTCTTCTCGATCCAACCCGTTGGTGTTCAGCACGCGGGCAGCTCCTCGCGTTCCGCTTCCCGTGTCTCGTTGTTTCAGCACCGGACAGCTCCCCTCAGCGCGAGACTCCCACAGCCAACCGCCGCTGTCCGTCCAGCACCGGATGAAACAGAGAAGAAGAAGAAGTTTCCGCCGCTTCGGAATGAGCTCAGCTCGCAGCGAGACGCACTCCGGTGGAAATTCCCACGCAGGTGAGTCAACCCGATCTGGATTTTTGTCGAAGATAAACCTTTAGATGTACCGGTGCCTTGAAAAGAAGTGGGAAGGTAACGAGTGGTAATGGTGTGCTAACGGTCAGAGAGAAACGGAGGTTAACGGTGCTCATAAAGACAACCGCTGACTCCAGAAAACGTCTCGAGAACAAGACTTCAGCTTCTCAAGAAACGATCAGCTAAAATTTCCTCGCAGTCCCTTAAAAATATTGCTCAAAAAACGTTTAAAACTACCAGTGGAAGACCAGAAGAGCTCATCTGCCCGTGGCTAACTCTTTCGCTCTCTGCTCCTCGCCTCCACTCTGTCTCTCTCTTCTCCTGCTCAGCGCGTGCGGAGCTGCGGCTCTCTCTGATGCACGAGATCAGCTGTTGCGGCTTTATAGGCCGAGAGAGAGAGAGAGAGAGAGAGAGAGAGAGAGAGAGAGAGATGGAAGTGCTTAATTTTATTCATCAGAAGAAGAAAAAAAAAAGAGCATCTTGTCTTGTGGGACCAGCAGCGGCGCGCGGTGATGGCCGGGCAGGGATTTAATGAGGTAGTTTCAAGTGCGCGCTCACGCTGATTTTTATGGCAATGAAATTAAAAAGACAGGCTGGGGTTTTTGGTTCCCAAATAGATCCCCGTGGGAATGATGCGCGTGGCAAATGATAAATTAGATGCAAACAAGTACATCAAGAAAAAAAAAAAAAAAAAAAAAAGGTAATACTTGGTAATAAAAAAAAAGTTGTCAGTGCCTCTATGACCTTTGACAAGAACTTAGCAAACATTCTTTTACTTCCTGTTATCATTCTTAATTTTTGGTGCCCTCCCAATTGTTTTGTTTTTGTTTACATTTTCTGTTTACAATAATTTTCAGACTGACTTACAGTGAATGTAACTGAAAAATAGCCTCTGTCTATACCAAAATCAAATGCTATCAATTATCAATCATGCAGTTCATGGGTCAGACCACTAGCACAAAGACTCTAAAGAAAACTGAGCGGAAAAAATAGAATTGTTGGGATTTTCTGGTAGACTCTTGGTTAAAACAGATATATTTTAAGGTTTTAAAACCTTTAGTATAGGTAATACCCATACAACACAGCTACCAATCAGTTAATGTTAATTAACAAATGCTCACATGACAGGGGAACATTACACAACAGAACAATCTGTTTATATCCTATTTATTAGTGTGAATGCAAAGGTACAGTACTAACTGTTGATTTACAGGGAGGGAAAAAAAATCACCCTCCCACTTAATGATTCCAGCCATTCTGAGGGACGGACAACCATCAAATCAGCCACCAAAAACCAACTTCTTGTGGCACTGAACACAGGTCAATGCTTTTACACTGCAGTCAACCAATTGAGTTCCTTTCATGCAAATCATCTCTGCTCCTGGGCCAATCAGATCTTCTGTGCGTAAATCCAGACTCAGCATTAGCCAGTGAGTTCAGTTAATGTAACTGAGGTGAAGGTGTTTTTGCTGAATGGTCTTTCACAGAGCCAGAGAGAGAGAGAGAGAGAGAAACAGAGAGAGACAGAGAGACTATCAGAGTTTCACAGGATTGTACGTTACACAATGTACATTTGTGTATGTATGTGTGTCAGAGGAAAGAGACATGGAACAGAGAGATGATGTGTTGTTTAGATGTTTACACACTCAAACAAACAGACTTCTCCCTCCAGCCAGTAGACTGATACACACACACACACACACACACACACACACACACACACACACACACACACACACACACACACACACTCATGCAAAGCTCTACCCCCATTTATACACATACAAGCTGGCAGGATGATGGCGTGTGATGTAATTCAGTGACGTGTGCATTTATGTAAGTTCTATTCACTGAGGTCCTTGGAGTTAACCTATTTTTATATTTCATTGATAAATGTTTGAGAGAGACAGAACGGGTCTGTCTTTGATTGTGTGTGTGTGTGCGCGCGTGCCATTTTTAAAGACCTATGTGTGGATGCGCATTACTCTTGTTGTGGGGGCATGAATCTGTTCACACTTTCACATTGTGGGGCCTTATCATCCTTATGGCAACAAAACGCGAATCCCCAGAAGGTAAACTTAAAACATTTTAGGGTGAACACTTGGGTTATGGTTAGGTTTAGGTTAGGGTAAGGTTAGGTTTAGGGTAAGGGTCATGATTAGTGATGAAGTGGTTATGGTCATGGTTAGGGTAAGTCTCCAGGAAATGAATGTAGGTATCTGTAATGCCCCCAAAGGTGATGGACTGTGTGTGCGTGTGTGTTTAGTTAAGTGCATTGCAGAGTACAGTATTGCTTTTTAACTTATCACTTTGTCTGTCTTTTTCGTAAACACTTACCTTTGCTGCTTTATTTATGTGTTGATGGACTGTATCGAAGGAGTTACTTGTTTACTCTCAGAGGAACAATTATAATATTAGATATAGGGACTAACAGTATGTGTAAGGTAATTTCCTAATGCGATCAATACATCACATTTCTATTGGACTTAAACTTGCCCTATTTTAAACCCTGGTTTTCCACACGCCACAAATTAAGTCCTACATAGAGCAGTTGGCAGCCATGTCTAGCAAATATGCAGCGACAAGCATATTGTGCACTGTCTGCACAGCACGAAAAAATGATGAAATGACATATGCTTACATTCAAATGACAAAGTGCTCCAGCAGCCTTAGTAATTATAACAGGAGCAAAGGAGGAAGTTAAGTGTCAGTGTTACAAAGTTTGCATGGGGCAGGGGTGATGGGACAATGAAACATTAGACGTATACATGGGAGACAGCAGTCCATTTCCTGCTTCTAACTGTCATGTTTGTTAATTTAACCAATGACAATGAAGCTCCTCTAACCTTATCAAAGTGCCCATTTTAACCCAAATCAAGATGTTTTCCTAATCTTAACAAAATACTTGTTTTTGAAGGCACGGGCAAACAATGCCATCTCGGCAATAGTGATCATAAAATGCTTCTATGTGTCGTGCAAGAGGATATGGACAAATTATTTAGATATGACCCCAAATATGTGGATCAACTGGATGTGAAATGTGACATCAGAAAATTATTTTGAAGATGCGATTATCACGCAAAAATTCTGCAGATAGACGTTCAAACCATGAGGTGATGGACCTGTATGTTCTTTGTTTTTGTGAGATTGTTTAGGAGCCTTTCTGCCCCCTAGTGATCAAATGCAGAATGACCAATGCTGCACTCTCAAAAACATATAATGCTGCTTTAATGCAGCTAAAATCTATATTTTTAAAATAACGCAGTACCAAATTACAATGTGAAAACAATGTGACGTGAATGGGGCTGCTTCATAGAATTTTCACCAGATTTTGCAGTGTTTTGGTTCACTCTCTCTGCTCTCATTAGTGTCATTTCTGGGTGCAGCAGGCAGCTGTTTTCAGAGAAAAAACTCTAAGAAACCCTCTGTACGCAACCTGCTCAGTACAAAACAGCAGACAGACACAGTTACAGACTAGCTGGAGCATTTAATAAGAACAGAGGCAGATATTTTGCTCAGGATTTAGTGGAGACTACAGGCAGAACTAAAAGAGACCGAAGAATATTCCTTTATTGTCACATATAAGCATTCAATACTTAAGACAACGCAGAGAAATCTGTTCTGTGCATTTTAACCCATCCCTGAGGAGCAGTGGACAGACACTGTGTGGCATTCAGGCACAAACTCCAGCTCTGATCCGGTGCCTTGGTCAAAGACAGTGACCTAAGATACAGTACATGCTACTGTTGTTTTTGGCTTCTTTAAATGTGAGTTTCAGTGAGTTCATGCTGTACACCAGTGACATGGAGCAAACTCTGTCGTGACACCATCATCTGAGAATTCAAAAGGGGAGGAAATCAACAGTCTTGCAGAGTGGTGCACAGAGAACAGCTTACTGCTCAACGTCAACAAAACCAAGGAGCTGATTGTTGATCTGAGAAAGACGGAGGCAAAGACACACACACTCCAGTCTACATCAGTGGAGCTGAGGTTGAGCAGGTGAACAGTGTTAGTGTAGGTTCCTGGGAATCAGCATTACAGAGAACCTGTCATGGACATCACACATCTCCACCTTAGTAAACAAAGCTCAGAAACAAGTGTGTTTCTTCAGGAAACTGAACCAGGGGAATATTCCTCTGCCAAGTTCTTGTTAACCTTTACAGCGGGGCAATAGAAAGCATCCAGGAGGCCTCTGCAGAGTGTGATTAAAGCTGTTCAGAACATTATTGGTACTCATCTACCAAGCATCAGCGATATTGGTGAGGTGAAGTGAGCCCAAAGGATACTAAAAAACAATATAGACCCCAGCCACCGCCTGTTCACCCTGCTGCCCTCTGGCAAGTGATATAGAAGTATCCGCTGCCCTACCACCAGACTACCGAGCTGCTTCTTACCTCAGGCTGAGAAACTCAACTCAATTCATCCTCCACACTCCACCATAAATAATAGCTTATTTCTATGAATTATTATTCATTCATCCATTTATAAAAGTTTTTTTTTGTGAGTAGCATGAGGGGATTGAACTTGCATTTTGTAGCACAACCCTGTGTTGTAGATGAATAAATCAGCCTTGTGCGCACCTTGAATTTATCTCAGGTAATTTTATAAAATGAAAAACTCTAAGACATCAATTATTTTTCCCGCCTGGACCCTCTGATGTGACATCTATGTTTCATACGGTCTAAACTTGTTGATGTAACAGACTCATTTTATAATACATAGCATCTTGACGGCAGAGAGACAGAAAAAAGCCGAAAGAGCAACGAGGCAGATAGTGCAGGCTGTCTGTCGGTGGGGGTTGAGACTGATTCTCTCACCGATTGTCTTTCTGTGCCGATCGATGACACACCAGGAAGTGCCAATTCTATCTGGTCTGTTTCTATGATGGTGAAATTGTCCACTCCTCGTTATTTTTCTCGTGAGCTTGTGAGTGCAGCTATACTGCTGAGCTCAGCGAAATATATCTGTGTGTGTGTGTGTGTGTGTGTGTGTGTGTGTGTGTGTGTGTGTTAGATTGTGTGCAAAGGCTGTGGGGACATGTGGAGACTGGAGACTCATTAGCATAATAATAGACTGAGATGCATGTGGACAGGCAGTCGGTGTGTGAGTATGTGTGAGTGTGTGTGTGTGTGTGTGTGTGTGTGTGTGTGTGTGTCCTGTCAAGAAAGACAATCGAAGGGTCCTTGTTGACTTTTCATTCCTGTGTCTTTAAAGAGCTATTTAAATGACAGGGTTTTAAATAAAACTCCATTCAAATAGAAGGGTTTTACATAAAAAGCAATATCCAGATGAAAGGGTTTGTAAACAAAAACTGACAGAGAGAGATACAGAGCAGGAGGGAGGAGAGGAAACAGAGGGAGGGCGAAAGACACTACAGAAAAACAAAGAGAGGGAGCGAAACAGAGAAAAATAAAGAGACAAACCACTTATGGAGGACAAATGGAAGGTCAAACAGGGTATTGAATGTAAGGAGAGGGAGAGAGAAGCAGCTCACAGTAACATAACTGTCACAGCCGATAGATAAAGGTAGTGATGGATGACCCTGACTTTGAATTCACCAATTTCCTATTTTGGTTTCTTGTAAAAACTGTCTTTAAATGAGACCCATTGGGAGGAGAAAACCTCAAGACATACCTTTCTTTCTAGTTATTTGTCTGCTTGTCTTGTACTTACAATACTGGATAGTGAGGGAGTTCATGTTGACATGATTTTGATGACACTTTATCATGCACAAGGGACAAATATGTCTTGTGTCACTGCCCTCCAGAACAACCAATATGAGCCTTTGCTGATCTGATCTAAAACCATAAATGACTATGCACGTAAATACCAACCCAGATATATGAAAATGGAAATTTGTCCCCCCAGTATTTGTAATTGACACAACATTTGATTCTCCCTAAAAGCTGCAGGGAAGCTGATTTGTTTCCCTCCAAATTCAGAGTTAAACCGACTCGAAATTGCAGTGGATGTAGGTATGATGAGGGTAGTAAAGTTCCTTTTACAGTGAGTGGAGCTGTCTCCAGTGTTTTCATGTATTTTGCGTCCTTTGCTTTTCTATGACATCACTTCAATATCATACTCTGCCGAAATGCCAATCAAAATCCAGTTATTAATGTGAAGGCACATCTGAAACAAGTTAGATTAATGTCTGAATCTTACAGTCATGTCAGTCAGGTGTCACTAATTTTGCAGAAGCACCAGCACTGTTGTTCCATTTCTTGTGCACAGCTGGCTGTGTTTAGCAGCTGAAAGGATAAGTCTGCCTTTAAATTGAGAGCGATGTGTGCGTTAACACGTGGTTCAGTGGCTGCAGCTTTAGTCTGGATGTGATGGTAATCAGTGTTCTGTGTTGTGCTACACAGGTCAGCTGTTACACACAGATTCCAGGTTTACGCTGCTGAACTGCTTGTAATAAAGCAGCTGTTATGGATGAATACTGAGCTCCATCAGAGCCTTTAAAATTTTAAGTAGCGACAAGTTCAAGATAAGCCTACCACCCCATACACACTTGGTCCCCCCTGCGTCTGACTGAAGAGTTCGCCTAAATGGCCATTATAAAAAAGATTTATGAGACCGTTTTCTGATCTGCAGCTGCTGTGTTTAGGTTTAGGTTTGGTTAGGTCTAAGCACAAAAACTATGTGTGTGAGCCAAGAGGACGACAGTAACGTGATTATAAGAAAACATTTGTGAGATGTGAGTTACATGTCTGAAAGCGGCCCCTGGGATTGTATTGAGCCCACCACATGTAGTTTTTCTTGAGAGGAGAGTCTCTCAATGCTCCTTGCCATAGATTCTACAAGTGTACCAGAGGGGTGAATGCCATTTTCACAAAAGATAGTGATGTTGGTGGCGAGCGTTGTCAAAAGGCTGGAACATGCTCAGGGCTGCACGTAGGCGAACAGGCACAAAGTTGTTCAGAGATTTTAGTGTAGATATTTTCATGCCTTTTCTGTCCTACTTCAAACCTGCTTCCAAAGGAGCTGGTTCAGCTTATGACCCTGCTTGACCCTCAGGTCCATACAGTGCTTTTTGGGATTGGGGAGGTGTGCACGTTGGCTCCTCTGTGACCTGTGGTTACCCATAACACCCTTCTCTGCATACACCTGCAGAGATATTCACTCTTTTTTAACTGCAGGCCTCTAAAAATCCTTAAAATAAAACAATCTGAGGAGGATTGAACTTGTGCCCACACAAGCAGACACTTTTTTTAAGAGGTCACAAGCCAAGAACTTTATTCAAACTAATGTTACTCAGTGTGACCTTGTGCGATAGGAGACGACACAGGGATATGTCACGTCCAGTGCATTACCATGTGAACAGTGCAGGGCATGATGGAACAAATAGAATAAAGCACACAGCTGGCTGTAATAAAAGAAAACAGAAGAAAAGACCAGAATATCACCAGTAAACCAGCTATGTCCATCTCATTAAGGGACATATATGACCCCGCATGTGTGCTATGAATATGTATGTTGTATGTATAAGATGTGACCCTGGACATTAATATGTATTGGGTGGTAATGAGGCGAATGGGCAGATCAGATGGGTCCTTTTTAACTGGTCACATGTGGCTCATTAGGATAGGGCCACACGGAGCACCTGATACCCTCAAGATGACAACTGCACCCAAAGAATTATTATAAGTAATTTCTCTTTTATAAGGTGATGCAGACAAACAGAGGAGGTGACAGACCAAAATCTACATTTGGATCTGAACCCATTTGAAAGTTATGTGCTAACTCACTGAGCTGACAGGAAGGGTGCAGGGAGGCAGAGGGAAGTTCAGATGTGAAGGACGTTGTGCTGGAGCAAGACTTTCAAGTCTGACCTCTGACCTATTTCTGGACTTCAGAAACAGAGTTCAGCCAACAGGAATCATCATCACACATCGTGACCCTGGACCTTTGGTGGTGATAGACAGACAATTTGGGGCAGTGTGCTTTTATAAGTAGTGGAAATAAGCACAAGACAAAACCCTTGTGGACAAATGAGCACATTTGCAATAACTGGCTGAAAATACGCATCAGCAGAGAGGCGGATAGAGAGCAGCAGGACAGATAGCTGTGTCCGTGTTAACTGGACACATGTGTGTCATTATAGAAGGTTGATGTAAGACAGCTGATACCCGTGTGGGGAACGTGGGGTTGTGGAGTTATACCACTGAAACCCAGTGCCTCTCTGTGCACCTTACAGTGCATTTCCTTTTTTACAAGGCTGCATTTATGTGACCAGATTTTAGAGGCAGTAAACTTTGTCTTTCCTCATTGCCTGAATCTCCTTAGCTTAATTTTAGGGCTTAAAGATGGTCAGGCATGTAGACGAGCAGAGACAGTAAAACTGTTATAAAAGTCAGGCAGATAATTTGGTCCATATAAATGGAGCCACCTGATACCCAACAACGTCAAACAAGTGATGATACATGAACATTTGCAGTAATCTTTTAGCATGTTGACATATATAGCAAGAACAATTACATTCCCTGAACATTTTTATGACATTTTATAATAGGTGATTCAATTATATTGCTTTAAAATGCAATGAAATTGCAGTTTTAACAGAACCAATAACATTGCAATTTTGCTACCTATGACAATGAAACTCCAATCCAATCGAAATCCAGGAAATGTGTCTCTGCCTTGATTGTGCAAGGACTTGATATTAAACCAGGAAGAGATTAGTCATAATGAATCCCCAGCTCGGCGTGAAAACTTTCTAATACTCGAGGATGATCTAACTTGTTGGTGATGTCTCTGTACTGATCTGCAGAGTTGCAGATTATGGGCTGTAGATTAGGCTATGCAGTGACCACAGAGTCAGTACATTCAAAGGTAGATGTGCAGCGGGCTACGCACCCCCTGGACAATATAGCCAACACGCTCAAGCAATTGCAAATAGCAAAATAACTTTTAATGGCGGTAATCTTTATTCTTTAAAAGTACAGTTACCCAACACTATTTATATGACCATGCATTTGAATAATCTGCAATAACGTGTGAGGCTTGTATAATAAGGAAAGTGTCTGTGGCAGTGTAATACCACCACCGTGTCCTTGACTTAAGATTTTAAATCTAGGCTGTAAAAGATGGCGATGCACAGCTCTCTGTCAGAGTAACAAATGAGCAGCAGCAAATTAGATCACTCTATACTATACGAAAGTTTTCCAACAGCAGTAAGGATTCATTTTGAACAATCTCTTCATATTTTAATGATCTCTGTACCATGTAGGATATCTGTGTTTCTTGGATTTTCTGTTTCTCAGCTCTCTGCAGTTTCATTTTGCCTCTTTACTCTTCATCAAATTTGCCATTACACGATGATCTGAACACCTCCTGACACCACTGACGTATTCCTCTCCCAGTACAGTGTCTGGTGGGAGCCAGACAATTGTTTTCATTGACAGCTTAAAAGTCAGTCAAGTTTTTCCTAATGTAAAATGGCTATGAGTCAAACTTGAACATTTCAGTCTAATTAAATACCTAAACTATGTGCAAAAGTCTGAGTGTTTCCAGCTCTTTTTGCAGGCTGACATTATATTAACAATCATTTTAACATGCACTGATGGTTATTATTCCTTTCGGGATGGGAAAAATTCTATTGTGAACCCGAGTCTGGGTCAACACATGTTCGCTGACAGATAGACAGATAGATAGGTAGACGGGTTTATGAGGCATTAATTCAAACAAAGACAGCTTATTAACCAGTCTGTGTCCACAGCTGGCTTACACCTGATACCTTCAGTATCCCCTAGACTCCTCTAACTGTGTGTGTGTGTGTGTGTGTGTGTGTGTGTGTGTGTGTGTGTGTGTGTGTGTGTGTGTCGGTGCATGGTCCCGTGGTGCTATAAAATGATAAGAAATGCTTTTACTGTTTCCTCTCCGTTGCCCTGCCCTTCATCTTACTCCTCTAGAGGACAGCTTACAGCATCAGAGTATAAACACATTTTAAATTTTACATTAAGGACTGAGAGTACAGTACAGGAGGCTGGAGTGCACAAAACGAGACACAAGCAGGAAAAAAAAAACAAGAGGGCCGTGATCAAACGCTAAACGTGATCACACGGAAACCAACATGCACACCCACCCATGCTTCACACGCTTTCCAGTATATTACAATGAATGCATTAGCAAAAAGGGATTACATGTTCCAAGACGGAGCGTCACTCATTCCAATGAGAGCTGCTTGGTGAATGCAAACCTAGAAAAATTGTTCAGGCTTCCAAAACAAAATTCATGATTTTACTACAGTTCTTTAGCTGTGACTCAATGAAAAAAGTCAGTACGTCTTGCAATACCAACTGTGACCACTATGACAAAAAAGCGAAGCGCGGTTCCTGCTACACCTGAACACACTGATGATACTTGAATATTTGTCAAAACCCCTTTAATAAGGGACAGTTCAATTGCATTTATTAGGCTGCAACTCTTAAAGCTCTGACTGCCTGACAATTTTGCCACTTATTTTTAAAATTTGTGCTGCCTACATTTAAGTAAAGTGCAGGAAGTCTTTTCTTTCATACTAACTCATATCAATGAATTAGCCCCTGAGAACATAGTTACAGGATGTGAAAGGGACAATACGGAACATAAACACAAACACGCTTCCCATTAGCTCCCCATTATCATATAAGGTCAGAAAAAAGTAAGTGTATAAAAAAAATTACACTGACTTAATTTCCTCTTAAATCAATAAGCTTGTTCTTACATAACTTACTTGCTCTACTGAGATTTACTGCAGATTTCCTTTATCATACTGAAGAGGAGTTAAATGCAGGCGCTCAAATGACATTTCCTGTTGAATGTTGTGTGTCTGTTTTCCAACTGGAATGAATTCAACCAGCAGGAGCACCAGCGATGCATTTACCCTCCTTACTGCTGTGTAGATTAAGACATCTTCAAAGGATGCTTTCCACAAAGTTAGTGTGCCACCTCCCCAACATTCAAAGGGAGTAAGATGACTAACTGGAAATCAGCTAAAATTAGAGAGGTAACAAGCAAAGAAAAGCCGGTTTTGATTGGCAGTGATGTTCTTGTGATGAAAAGATATCAAACTGTGATATTTGAACACCAATCCACCTTTGATTTGAAGCCACATGCAGATCTATTTTAGCTTGGGTCTCAGCTGTGTCAACATGTTGATCCTCATGTGAGGAAAAGACAGCTCACACGATGATGCTCCTCCCGCAATCCCGGACAATTAAGCTTCCATTTGCAAACATGAAAACGTCACACCTAAGAGCTAGTTATTTAAATTGTCTCTCATTTTGTGCAACAACTCAGCAGAGGGAAGAGATTCAGGGGGTTAATTGGGTCTGGGGACACAGCACACACACACACAGACACACGCGCACACAGCAACACCAAATCCTCTTAGCTTTATAATGAAGGAAGTAGAGATGGGCAGAGGAAAGGAGAAGCAGAGAGAGAAACGCGGTGAAAGAGGGAGGAAGAGAAGGAGGGCGAGGATGGAGAGATGAGAGAAATAAAGGAAGAGAAGGAGACAGAGATGCAGGTCAAGATAAAAGGATAAACACAGAGGGATTAAAAAAGGAGGGGATGCTGTGATGGAAGGAACAGAGAAATAGGAGACAGAAAAAGTTGAAGGGGTGACAGTTAAGAGTGGATTGTAAAATAACAATGCTTTGTTGCCATGGAAACAAACATTTTTATCAGCCCGAGAGGCAGGGAAGTAACCTGCTTGTTAAACCTCCTGTGCTATCTTGTTAAGCTGTTGTTGTGTTTGTGCGAGCAACAGTATGTTTGCAGTCGCGGCGTTCCCTGATGAAAACACTGTGGGCACACGTTCTGTTTCGGGTTTTTCATTCTCCCCAGATTTTCAGATTAATTACTATCTTCTCCCTCAAATGAATGCGCTGGGTTTAGATATGTTTATAATGTCAGCAAAAATTGAGTGCATGCTTGTATTTAGGCCACAGTGAGAGAGGGAACTGGGAAGTTTTCCGTAAGAATCTGCTTCATTTAAAGCTTCATTGCGATGGATTTTTCACAGGCTCAAAGGTTGTTATAACCCAACTAAGGTTGTTGAATATCATTAATCCACAAAGGAGCATGTAGTAGTTCTACATTACTTACCTAAAAACATAAGTGTCTCCAAAATTGGTAATCTGGTGATAAAAAGCTTTCACCTGACAGCAGCAACATAAGCTGGGGATCCGGCACTATGATCTCTGTTGTTTGGATCCAACAACCAGTCAGGTTTGCGCTGCTATCAGTTTTACATAGTTTGCACTCAATAGAGATCATTTGTATAGAAGCAAAGTGAAGAAACATAGAGCAAACAAAGGCAGTGCTGCTACAGAGAAAACACAAATACCACCCATTTTACAAAAGAAAATATGTCTTTGGTAACCCTCTGGGGAGCTCTGTGATCACAGACAAAATGCTCAAATCAGGTCAGTTCATATCAGCAGCTCACATACCTCCTCACATGCTAATGCGGCACATCCCTTCTCAGTACAAAGCACTGTCAACAAAAAGATCAGATCTAAGTCCTGCACCTGACGAGCTGAAAGCAGACTGACAGCTTATTTGATGGCCTCCAAACAGCAACGGGAGATTCGGCCGCTTTCTGGTCATGTGTGAACATACAGTGATAAAAAGCAAATCTATCAAAAAACACATCGAATTTGCTCACACTCTGCTCTCCGTCTTTGTGCTCGATCTTTAGGTTTTCCACTTATGGTCAGCATTTTTCAGCAACACATATTCAATATATTTACATGCAACAGTTATCTATACCGACAGCTGTATCACAGCTGTATGAGGTTAATGCGAATGCAAAACTGAACACTCCCTGCTGCTGCTGCTGCTGCTCTCTCTCTTTGGCATTTCTCCCCATTTGGAAAACCTGAATAGGAGCTTCATGCACACTCACAAAGTATCAAATGTCAAATGATTGCATGAGTTCATCACATAAATAAACCTGAGACTAACTAAAAGACTTGAAAAGATAAAGCAAAGGAAGAATTACAGTACAACCTGTCTATTCTCTCACAGCTACAGTGAGCAGAAGAAACATCAACAGCTGAATTCCTCCTGCAGTTTTCCCAGCCAAAACCTTAAAAACAGGACATCGTGGACAAGATGAACAAAAGACCCTAAAATCTTTCTAGGCCCCACATTGTGCTTGAAAAGTGACTCATCCATGCATGGTGATATGACGCAGATGATGGAGCCGTATTATATTCTGTCATTGTCAATGTCAATTTATTTATGTAGAATTTGAATCTTATATGCTGCACAGTGGACGGATTATTGCACAGGAATTTCTTGGTCAGCTAAGACAGTAAACGGATCACAGGAGAATATCATATAGAAGTTTGGCACAAAAACATGCACACATGCAGCAGCCATCCTCCTCCATCGCTTATTCCTCATTTCCAGTGAACCTCTCTCTCTCTCTCTCTCTCTCTCTCTCTCTCTCTCTCTCTCTCTCTCTCTCTCTCTCTCTCTCTCTGTGGTAGTGCTGATCCCAGTGTCACAGAGTTGCAGAGCCATGCAGTTATTCCATTGAGTTAGGCTGTATCTGCCCTCGTGCAGGAGAGCAGGATCATATCTTCCGTCTGAGACGAAGATGAAAGGCAGAAGTTGTGCGTGTAATCGCCAGAAACCACATAGACCACACTGAAGACCAAATTAATGATTAGCGTTAAATGGCTTTGATGTCATTATTAAATCAAAAAATCTTTTATCTAATCTTTTATTTTTTATCATAGTGTTTTTTCATCGGGGTGTTAACTTGAATTTCTTTGCCCGTGAAAACAAGACGGAATTGTCTTCTTTCCAAAACCATAGTAAGATATTTCTATTATTTTTTATTAACTTACTTTTTATCAAAAGTAATGAGTCCTGTAAGATCTTTGGGTTTTTTTAGGCAGATGTCTCTGCTCACTTTCCTAATTTGTCAGACCGCTCTCCTACAAAAGACTATCATTGTTAGATAAACGTCGAGATTGGTGAGATGGACTGACTCACTCCATCTGTGTTTGTGTGAGCGTGCATGTGTTGTAGGACGCAGGGGGAACAAAGGATTTCCATGACACAAGGGGCCCAGGACAGGACAAGGGAAGGGGGGGGGGGGGGTTGAAGAGCAGGAGCAGAGGAGAAATTAGGAAAACGTTGCCCTGCAGAGCCGTGGATAGAGACTGAAGGAGTCGAGACAACAGAAGAGGGGATCAGAGGATAAATGAGGAATAAATGACAGGGAAGTTTTAGAGAGACATGCTTTAATGGTTTTAGGGATGAGCACTTTTGAGGGCTTTTTCTTTGCGGTTTCTGAGCCTTAGAGTCATTGAACTTCCTCGCACAAAGCTCCGGTTAAGTCAGCTCAGGTCTGCACAGTTAATGGGAGGCTGTGTGGACCAGTTAACTGAATTTTTGGGCTTGAAAAGTCAACTTCAACGACCAAAGTCATCGCGACCTTGTGCAAGTTCAATCCCTCTTTGACAGCCTTTACCACAAACTATAAATTCAGCATCTGAAGTATCAATAAAACATGGCTCCATTAATTTTGAAAACATTAGCATAAATGCTAGCCTGCCCAGACATCTCAAGCTCCAGTTTTTTTAAGTCCAAAAATTCTGCCAAAAATCAATTAATTCAAAAAGTAAAAACAATAACAGTTATGGAATAACAAAATTAAACAAACCAACCCTGCTGCCTTGAAATTATCTTTATAAACAACTAACAACTGCAATTATATTAGTAATCAATATGTGACAAAAGCACAATCTTTCCCTCGCCTTAACCAAAGTGCTTTTGCCACCTAATCATAACTACAAAGTAGCGCTCCGTAGCCCCACATCCAGCCTGACCAACTGCAGCCTCTACAGTGAATTTTATATGAACTGGGTGCAGTTTTATGTGAAATCTGCTGGACTGTTTTATGGCAGAATGCAGAAAGAAGTCACTGTTCTTCTTCTTAAAACAAAGCAGAAGTTTTCCCTTTGTGGTAAATGGTCAAATGTGAAAAACCAAGAAAAAAACGCTTTCTAACGAGGTCATCCTCTTCAAGAAAGCAACGTACAATAAGCATATGTAGAGTAACACCAGGGACAAAAGGACTGAGGTTTATATATGAGAAACATCAGCATTAACACTGACTCTCACACCATTCATACCAAACGCTGTCTTTTTCCTAACACAAGTTTAACCTATTTCAATTCATCTGACAAAAAATATTTGGTTGTTGGTTGAAAGTGTTCTATCGTTATACTTATTTTTATTTACTTTAAGCTTTTTACTGCGTTTTTAGTGTGCGATTTGATGTTTTTTTCAGTTGTTAGTTGTGTCAAGCTGAAGTAGAGCATGTGAAAGCTTTTCCATCTTGTCACGCTTTTCTAGAAAATGCTTTGTAAAATCTGGTTTGATGGTTGATTATCAGCGCTCACCCAGACGTCTGTTGTTCCCCCAACAATAGACTACCACCACCAGCCCCTCTCTGCATATGTGTGTGTGCGTGTGTGCGTGCGTGTGTGTTAATCATGCAGCTCTTATCAGCGACCGTCAGACCTGCAGAGTCTCCGATGTGCTCCCTGCTGATAGCTGCAAACACAGAGGTCTCCTCCCCCATTGGGGTTTTAAATAGAGAACTAATAGACCTCAGCTTGGAAAATAAAAGCAGAAGATCATTACCAGGCACGAATGACAACTCGGTGGAACAGTAACTAGAGTAACAAACAGCTGATGATACACTGGCCTCTTGATGTGCATGGGAATGAACTGGGAAAGACGACGCTGCCTCCAACAACAGCAACCACACTTTACAAAATTCTGGGGGAAAATCTACTGAAAAATGTTTCATTGAGGAGCATTTTTTTCAATCCCATCCCGTTTTGCTTACATTTGATAAAAACACAGAAAGGGTGTCTTGGAACTGAAGGTTTCAGGCTAAAATCAAAAGAAAGTGAAATGTTAAAGGCACCACTTTCATTTGAAAAAGAAATAATCCTGATCAATTCTTTTAAAACAGGCATAAAAATGTGCATAGTCTTAGATCCATTTCACAACTCGAGGCATCAGAGGTCAGACTGAGTCCACTCCATGTGTGTGAATCATGTCCCGCAACTCGTGACTCTGATTTCAGCTTTGACGTTGAGAGAAAGACACACGGAGAGGGCGGGTGAAAGGATAAAATCAGTCATTAGAGTCTATTCACTCTGTCCCGATGGTGCCAATGGAAAGGCTCTTAACCTGCTGACACACACACACACACACACACACATACACACACAAAGAGAGAGAGAGACAGAGCTGTAATGAACAGTCAAGGGAGTCCATTGCCCCTTCTGTTCACATTTAGACTCTTGATTGGCCGAGACCTCTGACCATGGAGGTCAAAAGGTTGAAATTGTGACCCTAAGGACAGCTGTGTGTGTGTGTGTGTGTGTGTGTGTGTGTGTGTGTGTGTGTGTGTGTGTGTGTGTGTGTGTGTGTGTCATCCATGAAGAGCTCCAGAAGCAGCGGCAAAAAGCTCTGCTGGACATTTTCATGGTGAACTCATCAAACACATCAAACTTTGATGAGTTTTTCTATGACTTTTCTATGAATAAACACATTGTAATGGGTCGGTGTGAATAGCAGGTCAGCGGCTCGTGAACTCACGGCCTGTTTGGGTGTGTGGGAACTCCAGCCTGCAGTTGACAGCTCGTTAACAGAAGGAGATTTGACCGCCAACCCCAATCACACCCCCCCAGCCTGCACCCCCACCCCCAGGCTCTGCAGCAACAAGGTCAAACACAGAGGTGGAGGAAGGAGGCGTGATACAGGCAGGAAGGCGTTTGTGATGATATTTCACTCAACCACACACACACACACACACACACACACACACACACACACACACACACACACACACGCACACACACACACACATGCACATACCTGATGGATCAGTGGACCCACATGTGAGAAGTCCTGTCCGTTCTGTCTCATTGTTTTCTTTTTCTTTGTGTCCAGTCATAATCAGCAGTTTATGAAACCCTGCAGTGTTGTGAGATGCTGCACAACAAACAATAAGAAACTCAGGTAAACAGTTGAAAGAGAGCAACAGCAATGGAGACAGAAAGAGGTATTTTTTGGTATAAAAAAATCACATTCTGGGCATAACATTGCCCCAATAATTGGCATTCTGGAGCTTTATAACGAGTTTCTGCTAATTGTTTAGCTGTCTGGCCGACATCTTCACTGTTTTGGTTCACTCTCACTCCTCTTATGGTGTTATCTTTTTTCCCATAAGGCAGCAAAAAGCTCTAAAACCCACTGCCCACTACCTGCTCAGCGACTAGTTGGTCAACACAGTGGAGCATTTAACAGCCAAACAGATGTTTCCTTCAGGAGTTGGTAGAGGCCAAAAACAGAGCTAAAAGAGAGTGACTATTGGACTTATACTCATCAGGTGGAAGGAAACGTGATTCCAAATGAACTGCTGGATGTGTCATTCTATCATCTTAAAACTCGGTGATGATTCGTCAACAGTTAAAATACACTAATATCAAACTATGTACTATGTAGACTATGTAGACTATGTAGAGCCAACATACCTATATGTTGGCTTTAGTGTATAAAGACCCACCTGTGGACGTCATTACAACTAGCTTAAGCTGTAAAGCTGTTGCATGTGGCATTGGACTGCATTATAACTGAATTGGCAGGCAGCAAACATCTGCTTTGTTCAAACATGTTCCCCTCCCATAGTAACTACTGTTGAAGTGCCCTTAAGCAAAGTATCCTATCGTACTTCCATCTATTTCTGACACACACTGTAGTTAGCAGCCTGTATACCATGAGAATTTCTCTCTGGGAATGACTGAATGGCCTCATCATGGAATTACTGTACACCTGTAATCTAAAGTTTTATGTCTTTCCACGGCTAAACTGCTTTGAAGAGGGATGACTTCCAATTTTCAACTTTTTCCCATTCTTTGCAAGTAGTCCTGAATCCTGAATTGCAGCAGTAGAAGAATGTGACAGCCTTTTTTAAAATCAGTTTCCATCTTCATCGATCACTCTGCAATCCCTTCCGTGCACGATTACAGTTTCCAGCCCAGCACTGTTTTAGGCTCATAGGTTCATCTCCAAAATGCCACGAAAACAGGGAGAAATGACCAGTTTGAAAAATCAAAACAAGTCATTTTGCTTCATTTGCAAATGACATGAGCGTGGGTATTGCAATTAAGGCAACTGGTTGTTGTTTATGCTTCTGTGCTGCTCAACTGCACAGTTTGCTTGTGTTCAACAGTATTTTAAAGAACAGGTATGAAGTGGAGCCACACAGCAGCAAAAAGTTTTGCACAGGGCAACCTGGGGTCAAACTGTTCCTGCTTATATATACCAAGTGAACAACTGCCTGAGACTGTCAAGAAAACACAGCACACCCTAATTGCTGATCGTTTCACCCTTCTCTCTTTAATCTTTGCCAAACGTGACAGTAATTGTGGGGTGCTGAAGCACATGTCAGCAGAGGGATCACTACCTGCAGAGAGGATGAAGAAGATGACAAAGAAAAGATAAAGGTGGAGAAAAAAAATACAAATTAAACTGCAGTGAGGTCATGACCTAAAATTAAGCACAAAACTGAAGTCTTTAAGTTCCAATTGGCAGCTCAGATATGAAGCAGCATATAGCAGAATGTATGACAGAATGAAGAAATAAACAAACAGAGGCGAGAGGGACAGAGAGGTGCAGAGATAGAGGAAGGTAAAGAATTGGGCCAAGCAG